>NC_071308.1:7447942-7751124 GCF_027563975.2 Plodia interpunctella | reverse complement strand
TCAACTTGAAATAATTGGTAAAAATGTTCACAAAATTTTCTCACTTAGAAAAATTCAACAAACATTGCACTTTTGCTAAACTCATTTGTGAAAACACTTCCCATTCAGGATATTTCAAGATATTTGTAGACTGGCTACTTTAAGAAAAATCTAGAGTAAATAAAAAAAGCTGTGGCAATTTTTTTTTTCTATATATTTAATATTATATAAACATTTATCTAGGTAAAACAGCGTTCTAACCATGTACTTGTCACACATACCTTTTACTATACATTTTCAACTATTTTTTATGATTGAAAAGTAAGTCGAGTATTTATATTTTACTAGCTATTGCCCGTAGCTCCGTTTGACATCGATTCCAAATTTCAACTAAATCGTCGTTTAGTATAGACAGAAAGAAACACATACTTTTGCATTCATATATTAGTATGGATAATGGTCTATAAGTAATAATATCATCCTCCACGAAGTGTCCGGCGACGGTGACGCCACGTCAGTTCCCTGGCATGAGCTCGGATGTGACTTGCAAAACTAAACTTGTTTTTGAACGTATAAATAAATAAATAATAAATAAATATATTGGGACAAATCACACAGATTGAGCTAGTCCCAAAGTAAGTTCGAGACTTGTGTTATGGGATACTAACTCAACGATACTATATTTTATAATAAATACATATATAAATAAACATCCAAGACCCGGGCCAATCAGAAAAAGATCATTTTCCATCATGACCCGACCGGGGATCGAACCCGGGACCTCTCGGTTCAGTGGCAAGAATCTTACCACTGCGCCACCGAGGTCGTCGTATGGCTGAGTATACTGCACTATAACTGTCCGCTTGCATTGTAAGTGTAGGCTTTGGGATTATCGAGTATGGCGTTTCGCGTCAAGTCCTTCAAGACGATCTATAAGTAGCAAGTCTACCGCGACTCCAGGAAAGAAACAAATGACTTGGCTCACAATTTGTATAAAGAAAAGGTTAACAACGCTATGAATCAACTTTATGCGTATACTTTTTTTGACACACGGTGTTTCGTAAATGTATTTTATTCCCTGAATACGAGGGAACAGAGAAAGTGTTTGCATGAATCGGAAGCCACGATCCCTCTTCAATGGGTGGCGAAGAGTTCCATTTTATTTATGATGGAAATAGTGATTAACAATCATAATCATATTAATTTATTTCATACATTATTATAAAATACTCATACTATTTATAAAAAGAACATTTAAATGGCGAACTTTAGAGTTTGTCTGGTTCCACTATGATCTGCGTCACTTTGTCTTCAAATATATTTTATTTAACTTGTTAAAAATAATCCTAATTATTTTTATAACGCGGAGATAATCTGCAAGTCTCGAGGCACATATGTGGGAAAAAAAAAATTTTATGTGTTTCCTTCGCAATCTATAACAGTTTTTATCTTTATGAGTAACGTCACTCAGTTGCATCACTCTATGCTGGAAGCGATCCGGGATGTGTTCTGGAATGATTCCTTTGAGACAAGTTGTTATACGTTATTGTAGAAAGAGACAGCAAGTGGACGTTTGTAACGTACTACGTTTTTGTATGTTTCATTGTTAGGCATTCAGCTTTCGTTTGTTAGCATTAGCCTCTTTGAAAAAAACTTGAGATTAATATAAATGAATTAATAAATAAATATATTAGGACAAATTACACAGTTTGAGATATTTGGATAATAATCATCCAAGACCAATAAATACGTTGCGGATTTGAAAAATAAACTACAATTACAAAAAATACATATATTTTTACTGGATTTTCCAGATTCTAATATAAATTGTAACATGCCAGAAATATAATAAAAAGGAAACTGGACAGAAATAATATCGTAGAAACCCCTGTTGATCTTATAAATTTTATATCAAACGGACGAATAGAGACGTTGAGGTTTATTGTTCAAATCGAGTTACTATTGTGTATTACTAAATAAACGTTCATGTAATATTAATGTTAGCTTGAACACACAAAGTACAATATAACAATAGTGATTGCGAATGATAAAACAAAACGCATCAAACATTTTGTATTTCACGTTCTTTTTTTAAAATGGCTGAAACCGAAGTTGCCGGAATCATTTCGTCTGCTAGAAAAAAAAAAAGCTGAAGATTCTCAAACGTCTGATTGCACAATTTTCAAAAATAACTAATATCACTCTCAAATTATCTTTAAAAGAAACTAGATATCAATCGGTTTCGCTGGTTGGCTGCAACGATGTGACAGACATTACAGACTTATAATTTCTGTCGTAGAGAGTTAAAAAGACAACATTTCAGAAATTTGCATTTATTGTGGGAAAGGTCTTAACGGTGTTGTATTCGGGAAACGGTCTCCCATGTACTATTAACGCTGAACAACGGTCCGGCGCGGTCACGTTTGGACCATAAACATCTCTTAACGGCTGTGTAGTCTCTTAATGTCTTAAGCCTTCCAGATCTGTGTAAGGAATTTCTCCATTAACTTTCAAAGGAATTAGTTTATTATAAGTAATTTCTTTACATTCTGACTAGTTTTAATAAAATACTTTTCTTTAATTTATGTACCGTCTTTTTAACTTGTGACTTGCAAAAAAAATCTGAAACTAATAAAGGTACTTTTTTAGTGCAGTAAATATGTACTTACTATATTGTTGGCGTCCATTGTCAACATACAATCTGGCTAGGCTAATGTATTTTTATTTGTCGAATATCCTATAATCAAATATTGTATCAGCAAAAATTTACACTTTTACATACAATTGTATACCAATAACATTTGCAATGTTACTCTAATCTGATAGCCTTCCCTGTTCCCGATGATGATCTCGGTCATATCTTCTCTTCAACGCTTAAACAGTCTTCGACATCCTTAATAGTCATAACCTTTGATCGCTTATCCTTCTTGACAACATGAAATCTAGTATTTTTAATAAAGGTTAACAATAATAATTGAATAAAATAATTAAAATGGAAAAAAACAGTAAAGTGTAAAGATAAGCACAGATTCTATCAAAACCTTTCCTTTGTGCACATCCTTTGATAACGAGCCTTGCCTTATAATTTACAAAAACTAATAGAACCTAATGGAAAACTGATAATTAATTTATAAAGTTTAGTATATTAGTGATTTTTCTACTAAGTAGCACGATACAGACAGAGCAGCGCGGGAAGAGACGCAAAAGGCGGGAAACACAAGACTTGACGTTTGATTGTCTATTGTCATAATAGGGTGCGTTCTAAATTTCAATAATTTTAAACATCATTAATTTTATTATGAACGATTATTATTGTTTTAGGAAGACCTTACAATTTCTACTGTCTTGTGGCTTTACTGCCAGCATTACAAAAGTAAAGTTACACTATTGTTATACGTTTAGATAATCTTGGAACGGGTTGTATAAGTTAGCAGTTAATGCTTGTGATGTAGGGCTATTTGTCTTTGTATTATAAGGTTTGTTTGAGTTTCAAACGACTTATTGCTCATATAGTCTGAAAGTCTAAAGTAAAGCTTCCAACTGGAAGGATATATGTTATGCATATTCTGTGCTGAAAAAACAACTAAAAAGAACAACTACTAAGCAACTAAAAAGAAACAACTAAAAACTACTACTTTACATAATATATCTTTGGTGAAAAAAATATAATTTATTTCGATTGAAATTGTATGATATATTTTTTTATTTTATCAATAACCGTTGCCTGCAGCCCGCGTTAGTCTATGTTTGACCTCAGGTCACTAAATATATTTACTCCAAGTTTCGTCAAAACCGGTCCAGTGGTTTAGGCGTGACAGATAGAGACTTTCGAATCTAAATAGTATATGAGTTGATGGAAAAACAATTTTTCTAGGCTGAACTTTGGCGACCTCGGTGGCGCAGTGGTAAAGTGCTTGCCTCGGAACCGAGAGGTCCCGGGTTCGATCCCCGGTCGGGTCATGATGGAAAATGATCTTTTTCTGATTGGCCCGGGTCTTGTATGTTTATCTATATATGTATTTGTTATAAAATATAGTATCGTTGAGTTAGTATCCCATAAAACAAGTCTCTAACTTACTTTGGGCTAGCTGTGTGATTTGTCCTAATATATTTATTTATTTATTATTTATTTTATTTTGGTGCTGAGAAAAGTTTCATGATATTTGAGTTTATAACTTGTTTTCTTGAGTAAAAAAAGTCTGGTAATTTTTGGATCCATGTAATATAATAAAATACAATTTCGAATTGTAATATTAGTATGCAGCAGAATTAACGGAAATATCGTTAAAACTTTACTAATTAATAAAACTTTTTGAAAACAGTTACAGGGGCAATTAAAAACAAAAAAAAGTCACAAACAATTCGAACGGTGTTATATCAACTTTTGTCGTGCCCCTAAAATAATATTTCAAACAAAACAAAAAGCTGTTAATATTGAACTTTGGGCAGGAACATGATTTAATCAGAGTTTTTATTAAACAAAAGAATGATTGCTTCGGAAAGAAACATAAAAGTGCGGAGTGGGAGGAAAAACGTAGAAAAATCTCACAAAAAGGAATTTAGGCAGGGTCGTCACTTTGTTATTTACGTACAATCTATTATTGGGGCATGCCTCACATGGGGTACCTGGTGATACCAGACTGAGCAAGCAAACAGCCGATTACCGCAGCCTATTTACGAGTAACACCAAGGGTATCGCACTGCGTGTTGCCAGCCCTGAACGAATCTTTTTGCTCCCTTTTTTAAGAACTCCATTATACTCGTAGTCTCTAGGGAAAACCACTTTTTTCCACAAATTAGGGTCAACAATTTTTTAGGGTTTTTTTCATGATAGACTTGATAAAAATATAGTTAAATTAGTTACTTTTATTATATTCGATTTTGTTTTGTGGGATGATAGCATGCTCTCCATTTAAATTTGCACACGGTGAAACACGTAGGATTGAGCTTTTCTTTTAACACCACATTGTAAAAAAATGTAAACTCATGTTTTTGCAAATAAATAATCTTTGTCTTTGTCTTTGAACAAACAATTTTATATTATTTGGAAACATACAATGTAAGACAAAGACTTTTGTTATAAGATTATTTTCATAACTTGCTCGCCACTATATTTGTAAGGGCAAGGATTATTTATATTATGGACATGGTGCGCGACATCGCCATCGAATTTTTTGCGCCAGCGTTTGATTTGTTTTGAAACGGTCACGGAGTCGCATGGATTGGTGGCGCTTAACATAAACGAGATCTGTAAATCCTTAACTCAGAAATTCTAATGGCTTCGATCACACACGACTTTTGTTTGATAGTGAACCTTCTGTATGTGTTTTAGTTATTCTTTGATTTTGGCGGGAAAGCGGAAGCCAACGGCCGTAAATTCGATACGCTCAGATTTATCCAAATAGGTTTTTAGTAATCTTTTCGAGATAAGCTTTTATATGACGTGACCCTTTTTTATTTTATAACAGGTTTTATTGCATTTTAATCGTATATTAGGTATTAGTGAAATAAGTACCTCGTTGACATCTACCTCACATTACAATAATTCTGAAGATGTGAAATCAAATTGCATTACTCAATGAAGTTCAACGATATGATCAAATAAAAAAAAAAACTTATAGAATTAGGATTCGTTTGATTAAAAAGGTAATAAAATAAATATATTATTTTTTAAAGTTTTTGTGTATTGTTAATTGTTTTTTTTTGTTAAGTAGCTAGTCTCTATTCAATTTACAATGAAGGAATCCTATTATTTTTTACTGTAACATTACCAATAGGTCCACCGGTATTGCCAGGTTAATTTACCTCCCGCCCAATTTCTATAATGACTAAAACTGATTGTCACAAACATGGGACAGTCCACTATTATTTAAAGTAGATTATCCTAACGATCTACATAAAAGTAATTGAGAAATAATTGGACAGCTAACACAAACAACACGGCAACTGACAACAAACACTAAGTAACACTAGTGGATTGCACCAGTCAACTATGACGTTAACTTTGACCTGCGCGCCGCTGACGTTTAGACAAAATGGCGTAATTTGCATACTGGTGCAACCCAATCTAAGTAATACAATTTGTTGATGAATTCGACGCGTCATCGACACTATATGAGATCAATCACAGGTCTAAAGAGATTAACTACCTAATCGGGAACACTATCCAATAACATTCCCGTTGTAAATTAATATTTGTTACCAAATCCCCGGTGTTCATTTTGGAAGTATAATCCGATATAAAACCTGATTTAAATTATTAATACCATAAAGCGAGTAGAATTATGTTTTCAATAAATAAACTTTGTCTTGTGACTGTACAGCCGACCGCATGATTGGAGCGAATTAACCTTTAATTTTGGTGGTTTGATACGCTGTTGACTGTACTTTAGCTTAAATTTTGTACATCATATATGTAGGTAATAGCCAGAGTGAGCATTCGCTCGATTAATTTATACATCGAAGCGTAGCCATTTTGAAAGTGCGCTTGGGGAATAGTATTTACGTTTGGTCTTGTATAAACGAGGTGCGTTTATAAGAATATTCTCAACGTGGCAGGGTTTGAGACAAGCAAATCGTCGGATGTTCAAAAGACTCCAGAATCTTCCCGCAATCAGCGTTTGCATTATGCATGAAACCAGCGAGCAGACGCTTCAAATTCACTCATATTGTTTGTTTGTCAAGCTCTGTTTCAATGTTCTTGATGCAAACCGATGTAGGTAGGTATACTATGTGTATGTTCGAATTAAAAATTATTTATTTGTTCCGGATGATATACATCACTTATTGATGTCAAAAATTACTTTAAAACCATGGATTTTGTAAGTACTGTATCTACTTATGCCATGTTCAAAACTAAGTGTAATGTCGACTTTCAAAGTGCAGGTGTAGAAGAAGCGGCGCGACAAACTTCACCGCGGCCTTTTCTCCAAAGTCAATTACCAAATGTAGGTCTTACATGCGAAGTTCTACCAAGAAATTTCGTGATAATAAAATCCTACTTTAAGTTTATGACACACACACACACAACATACATTTTTTTCCTTTGATTACTTACGTCATTTTTATTAACCACCGATTACAGAAGGAGAGGAGTTGTAAGTTCAACGTATCTGTAGGTATGTTTGTCCGTGGTTTCATAGCAACCAAACGGCTGAACCGATTTATATCTAGTTTTTTTTTTATTTGAAAGAGTATTTTTATTCGACAGTAGATAAGCAATATATTTTCCTTACAATATTTACCACAGTTCCAAGGGCGGTTCGCAGAGCGGCGTCGGCGGCTGCGGCCGCGCTCTCATTACTATCCGTCATTTTTTTTTTGCGCAAGGAATCGTTTCCAAAATCAATCATTCAGAAAATTGACATTACCGCGGTACAGATTAATTATTTTAAAGTCAGACAAAAAAACTACTAGGGTACTACATAATTCTAGTCTTTGTTAAAATTTGAAAAGTATTGTAATGACAGCGCAACCGAAGCGGTCGAAACGCTTTGAGAAACACCCAATTGATCTAGAATTAAGGTTTACTGATAAATATGCAATGCATACATAATTTTGTAGTTACATAACGTTTCGGGAACTGCCTATAAATCATTGGCCAAGGCAAGAACTATACGCAATCGCACGTGACTAATTCGCCAACATGGAAACGCTTTTACTAAACAACTATTTGATATATAACTTTTTCCGATCGAAAATATATTTCGCGATTTTCTCGAGCACACAAACATATAATATTTCTCAGTAATATCCATTATAAATCTAGGTCTTTAAGGTTATTACTCATGTGCCCGATAGCTTTTTTTTTTGTTTTTTGGTGGTTTCACAATATTCCATTGCAATAAGTATTAGTTTCTCGTAAAACAAATAGAACAAGTTTATTTGTTAGACAAATTCATTCAGTTCGCTACAACTTTTGAACGGCTGAACCGATTTTGATCAAACATATATAAAGATTAGTTATCAAATAAAAAAAACCGCGGTTCACCCGTTGATGATACACAGACGGACCCACTTAGTGGTCAAATTTATAACACCCCTCTTTTTGCATCGGGGGTTAAAAATGTGTTGTGTCCATGAAGTTCCGGTTATGGGATATACATTAATATATTAAATTATCATGAATATCTGATAAAAACTGGTACCTATACGGTATCATGAAAATCTCTACATGAATTCGTCCCGGCTTCGCTCGGGTAAAGTCACACAAAATTTTGGTAAAAACCATACAAAATCTGTCCGGTAGTTTTTGATATTACCACGTTCAGACAAACAGACGCGACAGGGGGACTACTATACATATGTAAGTATTTATAATTTACATTTTAAAATCATCTTTATTCAAATTACATTAATTAGACCAGACTCCAGGATAATTACAGTAACAGGATCTTTGAAGAAAAAGGAGATTTCTTTTAATTATTTCGGGATTATGTTGTCCCGAAATTAAAATCTATAAAAGACGTTTCTTCTTAAGAAATTCTGAATTTGGTACGAAATAAGCAGAGAATATTAAAATTTTAGACTGTGGTCTGATTTATTTGTGGTCTGATTTATTTTACAGGCGCTAAGGTGTTTCAGTAAAAAGTGTCCAAGTATTGTCGACAGACAAATCAATTACTGAACTTTTGAACGCATTTAGCTAATTCAATGTGGCATATAGGAAAGCGGACCCTGGGCTCCGACGTCCAACGGCTGCGGAAGAAACCAGGCAACGCACAAATGAGAGAGAGAAATTAGTTTATTATATACTAGCTTTTACACACGGCTTCGCCCGCGCTTACTTCATGCTTCCGCCCATAACTTATTATTGTCAACAAGCTGATGCCCGCGACTTCGTTCGCGTAGCCGAACCATTTTTGGTAAGGAATCATAATTATTAGAGAGAAAATAACATAAGCCCGAAGGCATATCCTATACGTAAATGGGAGTTTTAGCCAGTTCAGGCAAGTTTTCAACGAATACCTTCCGTCGTCATCGAAACTTAGCCCAAACTGTTTCCGCCTTCACCACGTGGAGGTACTCCCAGCTTATGTTATAATATAGTAGTAAATATAAGATTCACTTTATTACAGAACTTCCATTTCAGAAATGTTCGAAATCTTCTATTTTAATACGCCAACCGTTACTGCTCCTCGGGTTGAACAATTTCTGCTAAGATTTCACTTAAAAGAAAATGCTTATCAGATTGGTTAACTTTTACTAAGACGTCAATTTCATATATATTATAGAAGAGCTGTTGCTCGCGGCAAAGAAGACATGGGGAATAAAATAGATTTTTGAGAGTGTCAAGATGTTTGTGAATCATGGTTAAAAACGTGGACCAAATGAGTCTTTATATAAATACCTATGTTAAAAATGTTCATTAGGCTGATCAATTTTTGTTAAGGCGCTTTTGTCATATCTGTTATAGTGTAGCTGGTCTGTTGGAGTTCATCATCAGGTGTTCCATAACCTCGATTTTTATAAGTCTACAGAAAATGCTCATCAGGCTGACCAACTTTTGTTAAGATGCTTAAGGTTATTAACCTAAAATAATGAAAAGTGTGAAGTATGTACTTATACCTACGAAGTTTCAAAGTCGTAAAAACAAGAAATAGCTTTGTTTCTTTCTTTCTTTCGCTATTTTGTATAAAGGTCGATAGACGAAACGACTTCTCTGAATTACTTAATAGTTGTACTAGCAAATTGTTATTATGCAAATAAGTTTCATAAGAAAAACTATTAAAATATTGCTTACTTTTTACTTAAAACAGCTTCATTATACAAAACGATTTAAATGTTTGTTGTTATGTTTTTAAACTGACATATACCACTCTCATTATATCATATATGACGACCTCGGTGGCGCAGTGGTAAAGTTCTTGCCACCGAACCGAGAGCTCCCGGGATCGATCCCCGGTCGGGTCATGATGGAAAATGATATTTTTCTGATTGGCCCGAGTCTTGGATGTTTATCTATATATGTATTTGTTATAAAATATAGTATCGTTGAGTTAGTATCCCATAACACAAGTCTCGACTTACTTTGGGGCTAGTTCAATCTGTGTGGTTTGTCCTAATATATTTATTTATCAGGAAAAAAGAACTATTCACCGGATTTTCTTCACTCACGTTTTGGGATTCAGCTAGCTGCTTATGTTGATTCTCGCTGTGCCCTGGAGTTTAGCTCCCATGTTATATATTCTCTGTGTGTATTACAGGTTTTTTTACCAAACATTGAAAGCCACCTAGAAGAATTTGCGTGTTTTAGTTACAAACATTCACACTCACACAAAAACTTTCAAACTTTCTCATTTACATATCTGAATTTTATTATGTCATGCGCCATTTTTCAGAAATGTCATTAGGATAAATCCTTATATTATTTTGTCTGATTTGATTTACGATATAAAAGTATTAATTACACCAGCGAGAATAGAATTGTCGAGGTTGTCATTATTATCGAAACTGGTAAAACATCATTATTAAACTTAAATATGAACCAAATGTCGTTCTTTACTACTATCGGGAAAAAATGCTCATATTCCATCAGCAAGCACCTATATCAAATATAAAATAGCATATAAAATTGAGCATATACTCTCATCACAAGTCTTATCGTAAACCCTATATAAAACGAGGATTTATACCGATAATTTACATTTTTTCCTTCCAAACTTTTGTCTACTATCTGCGATTTTAGTCCGGGAAATGACATGTGTTCCCATTTCCACAGAAAGAAAAATGTATAAAGTTTGGTTAAACCAATCATATTCCAACACGAATACAATTCTATCAATATCATTTGAGCAACTTTGTCCGCATTATTGTCAGAAAGCGAATCTGTTAAGGAATTACTTGTATAGTTTTCAAATCGAACACATATTAGACTTATCATATTAAACTTTCAGGATTTGCAGTTTGAAACAAAAATATATAAATATTTTGGAAGATATTTATTTGATTTTATTTTATTTAAAAACTTTATTGAACACAATTACAGTATGTAGGTACCTATGTACAAAACGTGGACTAAAGGCCATATGGCATTCTCTACCAGTCAACCATTAGACCAAACAGAGATAGAAAGGTAAAAACCATAAGTGCGTTAAAAAATAAAATAAAGTTTACTCAATTTAATATAATAAATAAGTGGAATAATATAAATATATAACATAGTCTTTATTTGCATAATAATTTGCATATAAATACACAGTCTTTCTACATGCAAATATTACTGTTATACATTACATAATTAATATGTTTTATAATATAACTTTATGAATTAAAAACTGAATTTATACATAATTCACATAAGAATAAAAGTATTTACAACATAAACTACTATAAGTTAGAGTTAAAAATTAAAACTAAATATAATTATAGTTGTTGTAATAGCATGGTTAAATCGGTGAGGAACTAAGGTAATATTTTAATTACTGCTCGCTAAAAAGAGGCGACGGAGCTCTTCGTATTGACTCAGGTATGGTATTCCATAGCCTAATTGCCTGCACTCGGAACGACTAGCTCATGAAAGAGGACCGATGTAGGGGCTTCCAAGAGAAAGGATATCAGAAGTACGAAGATTATGGATATTGGGATATTTATTATGGACTAGCTAGCTTCGCCCCGGGGCTGCGCTCCCGTGGAAATGTCGGGATAAAAGGTACCCTATGTGTTATTCCTTTACTATATTTTTACCCGAGCGAAGTCGGGCCGGACGGCTAGTCTTATATATAATGTTACCTGCAAGTAATATTGTGCAATAAACTGCATAAAATTGATCTAAAAATATACATTGTTCTTGTTCTGGAGCAATAAAATCGAAATAACTCCTCGAAACACAAGCACTACCCAACTTACAATACCATTACAACTTTGGAACAGTCCGTACGGTTCCAAGTGTGAGCAAAGTGCGCAATAAAAACAGTTTATCTGTGTAAAGTGTGATTAGTACGTAGTTTAATTACGGCCAGTGGCGGCTGGTGATTCGGGAAATCTTGGCTGGGCTCCTGCAATTAAAGCAAGCTCGAACTGCGGCCGGTGGGGCCCGATCCAATTACTATACGTGTGGGGCAAAACATAAGAGAAATTTGTCTTTCACAAAAGATACAAACAAAACTTATAAACTATTAGCAATTGTTTTTCGCCTAATCCTTACAAATTATAAAACAAAGTCCTCTACTGCATCTGTTTGTCAGTCTGTTCGCGATAAACTCAAAAACGACGGATTCATGCGGTTTCACCAAAAGATTGTGTGATTTCTGAGGATGGTTCAGATGTATGTTGCTACGCAGCCGGGACGGGTTACTAGTTATTTGTAGATGGCTTTATGCACAGTGTTTTGCTAACATATAACTATATAAAACCCTATTTTTATTAACTAATTATGTTTGCGTTGGGAATTTCTTGAAAATATTGAATACAAACCCGTATAGAATGGCGCTGTTGTTCATAAAAAAGATAAAGCATACTTGAGTTAAAGTAGGTTTTGTCACTATCGTACTTTACAAAATTTGCCATTGACAGAACAAGACAAAACATACTTACTGCTTCATCTTTAATAGTATATTCGCTTACGCATCTTAATTGCGCCAATCAGCGACCTGTTTGGTAGCTTGTGCATATTATTATTTGGGGTTTACCTCCGGGGCTTTATAAGACGTTATTTTCGTAAGTTTCGTAAATTTGTCAAATATTCTAGAAGGTCTTTCTTGCAAACGTAATGAAGGGTTAAAATTTTCAGACATAGTTTATTTCGTATCTTTTGTATTAAGTATTACTTTTCGCTTTTTAACTTGGACCAAGTTTATCTAATATTTACTCAGTGTAGAATATTTGTTAGATAAGGCTTTCATTAACTCCGCTTTATGCATTTTCATAATTCTTTGATGTGTTATAAAATTTAATTTTAAAAAATTGGATTGCACCGTCAATTTTGAAGTTAACATTAACGAGCGCAGAAAAACAACGTCAAATTTGACGTTGTTATTGACGGTGCAACTAACCTTAATCACCAGGCGTTAATGCAACTAACATGCAGGATTGAGAGAGAAATCCGATTTTTCGTCTCGATGTGTGTGATACAAATCAAAATTGAGTTGCAGTATCACTGTAAGCAAATTGCTCCTATCGACCTAGATATTGCTAGCTGACCCGTGTTTGGCATATGCAGTGTCTACATGCATAGTAATGTGAAGCACTGCAGCTCATTCGATTGGGATATCCATATTTATTTGATTGGCTCTAGAAATGAGTTTACTCTGGGCAAAAGTTATACCTGGTTTTGACCCACATCTCTCATCTCTATATAAAAGTATTTTATTTAAACAAAAATAAAAATCCATATAGTATTATCGGACTGGAGTAGTAGACATTTAAAACTTAAACTTAAATGACACTTACTTTTAACACGGTCCGAAACGACCGAGGTACAAAAAAAGGTGTACATATGCAATCAATACCTGTATATCATTTAAGTATACTTATTCTGAACCAAGGACCAGTGTTCTCTTCAGTAATATGACCAATATAATTATATTGGTCATATTACCAATATAATTATATTGAACAGTAGGCACATTTAGGTGTATAATTTATTATGGTTTTACCCGAGCAAAGCCGGGATAGGTTGCTAGTCTATATAATAAATTATATATTTCGCCAAAGCGCACTCTATAAAGTTTCAACTTATGAAGTAGCTTCGACATCTAGTGTTTCCGATAGCGCCTCGGGGCGAGAACTAAATTTACTGTAGTCACGTCGCCCCCACCTTATCTGTGTTGTAATATACTACACATACAGCTATTAGACTAATATTAGTATCAGAAAACATAGAAGTTACAAATGCTCAAAGAGCTGCAAAAAAGATCGCATCTTGATATTTTTCGAATTTATTTAATTTGCCTAGCGCGATTAGAATTCGAACCAATATTACGGTGATTTCTTGGACCAAAAGTTTCTACTATACACCCTATATAATGTACTTTGACCATCATTTTGTAAACTTGTGATTCACAATGGAAAAAGTAGATGATTCAATTTTAGTTCATTTTTATTAAGACTAAACAAAATAAATTATGCAAAAAAGCAGGGAACCCTGTTGTTCAGGAAAATATTTCAATAAAATGTAAAGAAATATCTATCATCATTAAAGGCATCTGATATGACTTTTACGACTACTTACCGCCATCTAGTGGCAGGTAGTCGTATACACGGGGACTAAACTGTCAACCAGTATGCAGGTTTCCTCACGATGTTTTTTTTTTATCGGAAGCAATTGGTGGTCTATGAAAACTACTATATATGGTCAGATTGATAGATATACAAAACTCATATGGCACAAGTAGTATACAAACCTGAGACCTTTCGACCCACAGGGGGGCGTCTTAACCATTACACTACCACCGCTTCACCGATCAATATCTATGATACAACCGAAACTAAAATGCAATGTGGAGATCTTGTTGATAAAATTTCACAAATCATAAACCAGCAATACACTCGGGAAATTTCACACGGTCATCGAACCGAGTTTTCGATAAGAAAGAATTAGCTCCAAGGGAATTTGAACTCTAAATCGATTGAAAATAATTCAATTTTGTTATTTCTTGGATTATCTTAAATGAACGTTCAACTTTTTGGATAAACGTACGGTTGTTTATTTTATTTCTGTAATAAGCAAGGGACTTCTATTTTTCTTGGTAATATGTTCACTTCCTGTAGCTAGCATTTTTTTTAGCTGTTTGAGTCCCACTGCTGGGCAAAAGCCTCCCCTAACATCCTCCACGCATTCCTATCCTTTGTGTTCTCTTGCCATTATTTGTCGAACTTTTTGATGTCATCCGACCATCTCGTCCTAGGCATCTTTTTCTGTATCCGTCAGTTGGAATCCATGAGGTCATATGATAAGTGTGATATGATCATAGAATAAATATGCAACATCGGCCAAGTGTCATCTTGCGTCACAGTAATAACATTTAATTTTAATAATTATAGTAACGGTAATATTTTATTTTGTATATATGCTACCGGCCAAACCCGATTCCAGAATAAACTAGTTTTGCCTAAGCAAAACTAATTATTCCTACATGTGATAGGATAAACTGGTATGGCCTAGGCTAAACTAGTTCGAATCGGTTTTGGACGGTAACATATACAACGCTGGGGTATTTATAAGTAAAAATTTGTTTTTTGTGCTTACGTTATGTGTGCTTTATGATAAATCGTGTTATCAATTTTAACTAATTTTCTCTTTGAAATGGAAATTAAGTGTATATGTTACTGTAAAAGTCCGTATACAGGTAAATCTTAGGTTTTTTCAAAAAATCTTAGGATGTACCGGTATGGGTTGGTAAATGTAAGGATTTTTAAATAATTGACGATTTTTTCGGGTTGTTGTCATTGGAATTTAGTATATGCTAGATTTTGCTACTGACGGCTGGTAAATGTTGGTTTTGGGAATAAAACAATGAATAATTCTTATTAATCATTTATTTTTCAGACAAAACCTTACATATTTTTATAATTAATTAGTCAAATCCTTACTTATTTTAAATTATTTTCATTTGGTAAGTATTTTTATTTATAAATGTTTTTAACTTTTAAAGGTAAGGTATAATCTTTAAAATACTTCTTAAATAGTAAAAAATAACAAAAGTAAAATTATTTTCTCAACATTTACCGTGCCATTGATGTAAATCTTAAGATTTACCAAGTGAATGGTGGTAAAAGTTCGAATCGCAAAATTGTTCGGACTTTTACCATTAAGAGTTGGTAAATCTTAGGTTTTACTGGAATATCTTAGGATTTACGGTAGTTCGTGCTTTTACAGTAACATATATTATTCTGGTTGAAAATCATTGGATTTACATTGACATAAAAAAAATACAATAACAGATTCAATTTCTAAATAAATATTCAAATTCAAACATTTTATTGCATTCCATATTCCATATTGGAATCGAGTGTGTCATGCTCACTCAAATGGTCAATCTGGTGGTGGCGTCGTGGGCCGGGTCGTGAGGTTCCCTCTATTATGGTTGAGCTACGCGATGGCTGTCCCATGCGTCAACTCGTGAACGGGTGCTGCCAGAGGGAACTGGTCATCTCGTTTCTCATATATCTTCATGTAAGTTAATTGTGTTTCACATCGATATATATATATATATATATATATTATAATCAGCACTCGGATCACGATCATAACCTGTTTTGATATACCTTTTGACTATGTACATTATGTACTTTTATATATTATTAGAAAGAAAAGAAAAAAAAAAAATTTTTTGTAAGAAACAATAATGGTAAGCCGATCTGGCATGATAGGGACCAACACTGTTCAAATGAGTTTCTTTCGGCATTTCTTCTCAGCAGTGGTCGTTCCGAAATGCCAGTAGTTTCTAGCTTGTGAGAAATAACTATAAATTTAAAGATTGACGAGAAAAAGTGCCTGTGAAGGTCTAATTTCTGAATAAATGATTTGAATTTGAATTTGAATTTGACATAATATTACAGATAAATAATACAATTGTGGGTAGTTGAAAACATTTTACAGTGTAACATTATGGACCTAGTATTGGCACCGCAATATGGTCTAGAAAAGGCAGGGTAAATATAATCTAACATAAAAGTAAAGCTTGTAAAATCTTATTATATCTATATTTGGCACACTTATCAATTAAAATACATTAATCAAGCCATTTAGTGGTATTCCAGTCCAAGTGTATCATTTTCATCGGAACTGTTACGAACTTCCGCGAAGTTCTAGAAGCTTCACCATTAATCTCTAAACGATCGGCCAGTTGGGACGGGAAAGCCTTTTCGTGTATTTGTAACTTGGCAGGTGAAAGTAATGTAACTAATTATTTTTGTTATTCCCTTTAATTAAATGTATATTTTTGAGTTCACACCGTACCGGTGACGTATTGGAATTGGAGATTTTACTGGGCGGTTGTATAGTTTTCCACATCTTGGGGCAAAAATGCGTAAGTTAGTTTGTATGTTACCTCTTCACGCTTTATCTGCTTACCCAATCTTCGTGAAAGTTTGCATAGGTACATGTAGTTTACAATACGGAGAAAGACATAGTGTACTTTCATTCTTTCAAGTCAGCTATATTGCATATCAGCTTTTGTCAAAGCCGCGGACGAAAGCTGATATGCAATATAGCTGACTTTATAAACAATGCTGACGATATTTCTGATATAGATATTATATTAAATTGAGATTATTGAGAATTGTATATAATTCCCGGTATACATAGAATATTTAAAGCATACTTTGAGATTAAATATATGTTGTTATTACCGCACTGTAAAATATTTGTCACTGACAGAAATAGACAAAACATTACACGGTTTTAGGTGCCATAGTGTTTGTAATTGTATTTTTGTTACATAAATAAAATAATAAGATTTATAAGAAACGCAAGATTTATAAATTATCTTAACCTCGTAATCTGTACCTTTTTTATTTTAGGACTAGTTTTTGCCAGCTGCTTCGCCCGCGTGAATTTCTATGAAATTCACGCGGGCGGTGACAATTTCTGTCATTCTTATGGCGTTATTTCGAACAAACAAACAATCATCATCATATCGAGCGTGTTATTGCTAACACTGTGATTCGTCTCAGAGTTCAGATTTTATTCAAGTCGCATAAAGGCACCTGGCATGACTCTTACCTTGTACTAACGACTAATTTGTTCTAATGGTAATAATTTTGTCATTTGCTGAAATTGCTATCATTCGAATATGAACCTGTATGTGTTTATAATCATAGGTTTACCACTTGTGTGTCTGTATGTAACCGCAATTAGTGAATTTGTAATCACAAAATCATTAGATACGCACTGGTGAACCAAATTAAACAGTATTAATCAGATTGGAATTAACTACGGAACACTGACTATATGTAGTAGGTCTCTTCATATCGTCATTACGTGGAATGAAACACACACAACGACTTTCTTGGCACTATTGATGGAGTGGTTTGCCATTGCCTTCTCCATTTCACACACAAGTTAATAAATCAACCAGTGTGCATGCAGGTTTCCTCACGAATTTTTACTTTCCTTGAAAGCAAGTGGTGGCCGATGAAAATTACAATACACCAGTCAAATTAATAATATACAAAGGCTTTTATCATAATGGAAAATGAAATATAACTTCAGGTCTAGTTAGCTTGAGTGGAATTCAATGATTTTTTGTATATTCTTGTGCTATTGAAGTTTCCCAAACAAAAATAGTTGCATAGATTGAAAACGGTTCTCAAAATTATGCCAATAGTATTAGACAAGGGTATTAACGATAAAATTTTATTGTGTCCTATTATCCAGACCCTTTTAGGATCGATACAAATAGAGATGTATCGCCAGATTAAAACAAATTGCTAAATGGTTGTAAACGTGACCTATCTAGTTGATTGCGTGCCTTTATTTAAACATGTTACCTTTCAGTTCCCGCGCGGCCCGTTCGGATTGGGAAAAAAAGATAATTGTTTCTATTATCTCCAGGATCGAAGGAATCTGGTAAGTATTATTATTTTTAAAAGTGAACTGTCCGCCTCGCCTTCGCTCGGGTAAAACCATAATAAGTTATTTGTTTATATTATAATTTATGTTTTTTATTATTTTTTTGTTCTTTTCTTTTTTTTTGTAAAATAAACTGGAAATATTGTATGTATGTAATAAACAAAATAAATAAATGAATAAAAATAGAATAAAATAAAATTAATATGATGTATACAAAGGATAACTGATGTAAGATATATTAATAATATTACTAATCAATTATGCTCTAGTATCATCACTGTGCCACAATAAACCTTCACAGTAACGGTGCTCCAGGTTCCCAAGATACAGGGATTCCATAGTTTGGGAGTCGATGTTTACTGTGTACAATTTTTTTTTGTCAAATAAACGCATTTTTGACGTGACAACGTCTTAAATTAGGTTGCGGCTGGGAGTCACTTATGAAAAAGTGTAACGCCCGGTAACGTTACGATGAGTCACCGAACGAGAGAGAGGCCCGCCGAATGCGTCTCTCTCCCACTCAACTATGATCGGTCTGCCGCGCGCGTAAAAAGACGTTGTCACGTAAAATCTTCGCCCGTAAAACCGACTTTACAGGCAACCATTTTTTTTATTTTTAGTTCTATCCTAAACCTTCCTCAGGAATCATACTATCTATTGGTGAAAACCATACAAAAATACAGTTTACGTGTATGTTGTAAATATGTTTTTCTTACAAAAATTTAAAGTTTGATCCCAATTTGTATTGTCGTCAGGGAGATATTGTTACATTACATTCAACGCGCAATATAAATTTATACCATAATACAATAAAACGTTGAGGAGTTCCCTCGTCGGGAGTTGATATTGGTGTATACCTACTACAAGGTTTTTTTGATTGAAACTATTACTACCTAAACAAAAAAGACGGAATTTGACCCTACAATTAGCAAGTTTTTTTTTTTACATGTTGTCGTATATGTAATTAGAATGCAATTATAATGTAAAAAGCATTACTTGGCTGCTGCAAAAACTTCTATTATTAATAAAGAATAACTCCAAATGGACTAAGATTTGAAACTTGGCGCCAAAGTAACATATATTCAGCTAAAATTTGACGACCTCGGTGGCGCAGTGATAAAGTTAATGCCACTGAACCGAGAGGTCCCGGGTTCGATCCCCGGTCGGGTCGTGATGGAAAATGTTCTTTTTCTGATTGGCTCGGGTGTTGGATGTTTATCTATAATGTATTTGTTGTAAAATATAGTATCGTCGAGTTAGTATCCCATAACACAAGTCTCGAACGTACTTTGGGGTTAGCTCTATCTGTGTGATATGTCCTAATATATTTATATTTAAAATATACGTATCCAACGATGTATCACACTTAGATATTGGAGGGTGGGATCAAAATTAGCATCTTCCTTTGTAGTGCTATAAAATTCATCGAACTAACATAACATTGTGTTGATATAAATAGAACAATGCAAAACCTTTATTCCTATTGATATTTTCATAGAATGCTTCGTTTTCATTCATCTTTGTTTTCAATCACAGTAAAATTATTTTAAAACTTCGAAACACTATTGATATTGAAGAAAAATGTTTATGGGGTGTTTTTATAGGACTAATATAAGCCAAAATATATTTTTTAGAATGTTTGACTGTCCAAGTATATTTATTCTCGCATCACGCAAAAATTACCACATGAAATTTGATGTGGTTTTTTCACATATTTTCACAGGCTGTATATAGGGTTATAGGCTGTGTAAACTTAAAATTTGGTATAGGTTTCATAGCGATACGTTGCTTCATATATTGATATATTGATATATATTGATATTAATAAGTTATTGGCGGACGCACGAAATTAAAGCGGGTGACCACGTGCAAATACTAAATCATAGACAAAAACAATGACTCCCATTAAGTACTACATAACAGGCTGGCTATTCATTTGTTTCGCTGGACTGTAATCCCCCGCCTCCCATTTCCTAAACCTAAATCTGGCACTGAGACGGACTGGCCACTATTATAGCTAATTCGCATAATTTCCTGGGTCTAATCAAGCAAGTGCTGCGTTTATTAAGTCTGCGGGCTGCTAACTTATGGCTGTGCCGGGCTAGCAGACGGGCGACGGTTAACCGTTTGTAAGGTTTTTTGTTGTTGGCAAGGTATTTTTGAAGTGAAAACTTCTTTAGCGGCATTGTGCAGTTTTTGTGATGGGTAAAAAATGTTAAACTCGCGTCAGGACACGTGACCCTGTTCGAAAATTCGTAAGATGTCAAAAATGCACAACGTTAATATTCAAGTTTTCACTCCGGCCGGCACTCCCGGCATGCAACCCGGTTTTTTTATTAGTGGTGTGTAGACCCTTTCTATATAGGATTATTCTGTATCGTACATTTGGTTTCTGTTCAAGGCTACTATGGGATATAATTATGTAACATAGTTGTTAATAGGTAACAATAGCATTCCCAGCATTCCCAAAGAAGGTTGACTTTAGACAAGTGGCCGGTTGTAAAATCTGACAAATTTCCAAATTATTTTTGGATTCCGGACTTCGCGTTGTCATAGCCTTGAGCAGAAAATGGTGTGAGGATTTTGGATGACATTTGAAAAATCGTTCACCCAAGTGCTGTGTTTTTTTCATACTCCAAAGTTGACAGACGTCTTAACCTTATCATAAGCGTCAAGCAGTTGGTCTGCACAAAATAATTATTATTGTTAGAAGTTATGTACCCACTATGGACCGTAGTGGACAGAGAAATTAATTTGAAAGCGTCACTCGGCGCTGTTTGAATTATTTGCTCCCAGAGGCGGGATCCGACTATAACTCGACTATTTACATACAGTTTCAGCAAATTCAGCCATATTGAAATTTTTTTACCAACGTAAAATTGTGCGGAGGCTGCGTGGTTATAGGACTTTTTGCGATATATCCAAGGTTCTTTTTCAAATTCTATTCATGCCCCATGTCTCTACCAGTTTTTACCAGACTCATGTCTTTTAGTTTTAATTGACCATCACTTAAGATAAGATCGTAAAGAAAGGCATCGTGAGAAAACCTGCGCTCTAGTTGTTAATTAACTAGCATGTGAAATCGAGAAGGAAAATGGCAAAACCACTCTAATCTCTCTCTCGTTTGAGCGTTTTCACGGTTTCCTTCACAGCCAATGAGCGTCGGAGCCCAGGCTCCGCTGTCCTACTCTTTCGTCTCCAATTTGCACGGTCGTTGACATCCCTAGTTGTCAGACCATTGTCACGCATATCGTCCTTGACCACATCAAACCAGCACTTCTTGGGTTTGCTTTCTGCCAGGGACTGGCGGGAGCGGCAGAGCCAGACATTTGTTCCCTACGTAATTTTCCGGTCAAAACCGCTCTAATGACACGTAAGAAAGTATTTGCGTGTTTTGTCTTGACGTGGCTACTCTTTGCTATATTGCACTAGAACGGTTAACCGGACTACCAACTGAACTAATGCCACTAAAGGGATAATACCGAATTGAGCGTATTTCTTACATAAAACAAAAGATCGCTAGGCATTTTGATACACAGCAATATTACAGTCATCCGTAGCTCATGTCTGCACAATATTATGCAATGTTCACAACATTGCATAATATTGTGCAGTCCTTTAGTAAAATTAAATTTGAATTTACTGTTTACTGAAATTTAAGCGTTGGTAGGTTGGTAGTTCAAAGCTGATTTTGAACTTAGTTATAAGACGACTATCGAGTTAAAATATCTAATTATAACTTTGAGAAATATCATTAATTTACAGATAATCGATAAAGTAAAGTGAACTGCCACGCTGCTGTTTAGAATATCAAACATATAATTTGATTCTTCAACCACTGTCAAAGAGTGATTTACATCCAAATTATAGATATAAAATTACCTAAACAATTCAAATACATTTTTGCAACTTACTAACCCAACTTTTTAGTTTACAACTTTTAAACTTTCGCGTTGCATAATTATAGTATAAGTCAGCAACTGAATGGAATCCAGTGGGAGCAAAAACCCGAAATCGACCAGAATACGGATGTGCTACAGAATAAAGACAGTGTGTATTGTAACGGTACTTGGCGAAGAATTAATATTGTGGTAGACGAAGAATCTACCAAACAGACGTCGTTGCCGTAGCTTGCTGAGTCAGTCGCCCAGTGACCACGGGCCTTTGTAACAAGATCCGATACGTCTGGGAAATAAAAATAAGTATGTGCGCGTTTAATACCTATTTTTAGTTTGTATACAAAACAAAGACTTTTGAAACACAGTATTGAAAATACAAATAGATTGACACATCAGCTTAAACAGTGGGAATGTAAGCGCCCTAGGGTTAAAGTTTCCCATTCAATAGCAAAAGTTCGTTTGTTTGCATTTGGACAGACGAATGGTACAATCTATCAAAGCTGTAGGCTGGAGGTGAGCCGATGGCTGTATGGTATAAATTCATAAGAATAACGAATAATATTTTGCCACGTAATTATCTAACTAGCTGCGCCCAGTGGCTTCGCTCCCGTGGCAATTTGGGGATAAAAAGTACCCTATGTGTTATTACACGTTATTTTGTACCCGTGTACCAAATTTCATAATAATCGGTCCAGTAGATAATGCGTGATGAGGTAACAAACAAACTTACTTTCGCATTTATAATATTAGTTGGGATCTAGGTAAAATATACATAGGGAAAATAATTAAACCTTTCTTGCATTATTGACAATTTACAAAATATATTTTTTAACGGTTAACCGTATTGTGTACACGACTACTATAATATATCATTAAAAGGTTCTCTTTATCCGATGTTTCATTCGCCTGCCATAACGCCATAATGCCAAAAACGGAAACCAAATAACTGTAACTCAAAAAAATACAGAGTATTAAAATTACATTTTAGGATGAAATCCATTTCAATTGTGTGGTTCCGCCCTAGAATAGGACCATTCCATATCCTCCCTTAGATGTCGCACGAGGCGACTAAGGGACACACAGCCTAGTCAGCTAGGCAGCAATAGCATTCCCAAGGAAGGTTGACATCAGGCAGGCGATCGATTGTAAAATTACAGCCGAATCTTCAACATTTTAAGTTTTTTTTTACGCTGACCCCGGATTTCGCGGCTTCACAACCCCGAATGCAACCGGGAACATGCAGAGATGAAATCCATTTCAATTAATCAAATATCCGATTACTACACTCCGCTTCCGCTACCTCTTATTCCCTGACCAGATTTTCACAGAGCTCCTGTCATTAATAACCAGAAAGTAATGGCTCGAAAACTTTCTACGCACGTTTTTCATTAAACTCCCAGAGTGGAGAGCCGAATTTATAAATCAATGTGAGCGAGCATTAGAAATTAAACAGTGAAATATACCCTCCTGGGTGTTGATTTGTTGTTATGAATATCTTATTTAATTAGCGCTCCGTTTTAATTATTATTCGGAATTTCATTTGGAGTAAATTGTATTATTTTTAACGTAATGAGATAAAAATGTTAAGGGAAACATTTATTACGGGATTCTGTTCCATTTTTTTTATTTTGCTTGAAGTACCGCAGTAGGCGATGAGGTACCATGTTATAAATAAAAATTTGTGGTGCTTCTCAGCAGATATGTAGACATCACATTCATAATTACTATTGCGGCCTTTTCTTCAGTCGTCTTCGGAGTAAGGCTCATCCATCTTCCTCCACTACTCCCTATCTCGATTCATATACCTACACTATACATACTGTACATAATGTGGTTATAATATACTATAATCGTCGTATTATACGATATCATGAGTATACCTAAATAATTAAGTTAATTAAAGTTAACATTGCATTTTAAAAAACGAATGAAATCATTAAAAATAATTTTGATTTTGACATTATTTTGGGATAACTAATGTAAATAAAATGATTTAGTTACTGCAAAGCATTACGCAGATTACCAAATACAATTCTCAAAAGATAAAAACATATCGGCGAATACACAAATACTTTTCAGAATATGCGATTGGGGACCTAAACTGCTGCACTGGGAGAAATATGTGCCCACATTGCATTAGCTAAAAGCGTTCACGTGTTCAGTAATTGATTGGTCTGTCGACAACGCCTGGACACTTTGGACAGTGACACCTTAGTGCCTTAGCCGGTGCGAAATAAATCAGATCAGCCTCTCAAGATATTTGTAAATGATCTGTACATGATCTTTGAAAAAAGTTTCGTACCAATATCAGGATCTATTAAAAAAACGTGTGGTCTTGAAATGTAAATAAATATATAATAATCAAATTTCTCTCTCATATGTGCGTTGTCTGGTTTTCACAGTTGTTTATCGGATGGTCTAACTTGAAATCTGGTATAGGTTACATCGCAATACGTTACTTAGAACCCGAGATATCATCATCAATCAATATCAATAAAAAAAATTGAGATTTATAGAGAATCAGTAATATAATAAGATTTTTTTAAAAGTCTGTCTGTTTGTCTGTTTGTTTGCACACACTAATCTCTGGTTCTACTGGACGGATTTGAATGAAACTTTTTTTGTTGTATAATTTATTTTGGAAACTGGAACAGCTCTAGCAGAACCTATAAAGACCAGCTAAACTGTAGGAAATATAGAAAAGTCACTTTAACAAAAATTGTTCGCCCTGATGAGCATTTTCTGTAGACTTTTAAAAATCGAAGATATGGAACACCTGATGATGAACTCCAACAGACCAGCTACACTATAACAGATATGACAAAAGCGCCTTAACAAAAGTTGGTCAGACTGATGAGCATTTTCTGTAGACTTTTAAAAATCGAAGATATGGAACACCTGATGATGAACTCCAACAGACCAGCTACACTATAACAGATATGACAAAAGCGCCTTAACAAAAGTTGGTCAGACTGATGAGCATTTTCTGTAGACTTTTAAAAATCGAAGATATGGAACACCTGATGATGAACTCCAACAGACCAGCTACACTATAACAGATATGACAAAAGCGCCTTAACAAAAGTTGGTCAGACTGATGAGCATTTCCTGTAGACTTTTAAAAATCGAAGATATGGAACACCTGATGATGAACTCCAACAGACCAGCTACACTATAACAGATATGACAAAAGCGCCTTAACAAAAGTTGGTCTGACTGATGAGCATTTCCTGTAGACTTTTAAAAATCGAAGATATGGAACACCTGATGATGAACTCCAACAGACCCGCTGCACTATACATAACAGATATAACAATTATGTATTATTAGATACTAGTTAATGCCCGCAGCTCTGTCCGCAGTAGTCCGTGTTTGACTTTAGGCTCATCCAAGTCAGCTCAGCAGGTAAGTACCTATAAAATGTTTTGATAAAACATAACAGACAGAATTGTTCATTTGTTATTTGTATGAATTTCGGACGCCAACAAAAACAATATATTAGTTTCCTTTGAAAAATATATTTCTTAACCATATATAACTCTTTTCTCAATATTAAAACTTAGAAGTAGAAGATGCCACATACGGAGGTCGTCAAAATCATTTTCATATTTTCGGATATATATATTTTTAAGAATATGAATATTTAATATATCCAATTTTTATAAGCGTTTATTTAATTTTATCTGATATATATGTAAAAAGACATATAGGCACATAGACGGGTATTGTAACAGTAAATGCTAACATTACAAGTTAAATTTCACCTAGACGCTTGTTTTACAAAGTCGAAATTAAAATTTTCGTGCTCATTCAGTTTCCTTTTTTGTTTTCACGACGAAAATAAAAGCTTATGTCACAATTGGAATTATTCGTAAAAAAATACTTGATTTTGACACAATGATTGAGTACCTAGATGATAGCACATCACATCCATGTGCTATCAACTAGGTACTGAAATTTATCCTTTTTCATTGGATTCTGCGCTAATCAGCGCAGTGAAGTGAACGTGATTCCCAACGTTTCAT
Source organism: Plodia interpunctella (assembly GCF_027563975.2). Lineage (NCBI taxonomy): Eukaryota > Metazoa > Arthropoda > Insecta > Lepidoptera > Pyralidae > Plodia > Plodia interpunctella. Next base: position 7,724,707 of record NC_071308.1, on the reverse strand, counting down.
TCACGATTGAATGGATATTCATTCATTCGTTCATTAAATCAGTTTCGTATCTAGTCTATTAATACTTTATTTGCGGCGATATTTTATTATTCATGAGTCAGACAAAAATGAACTGTAGTTGGGAGGGAAGAAATATAAATTTCCTCTAAAGGATATGTGTGAGTCCCAGTTGATTCATCCGTTAAAAGATAAAAATATATATTAATGTGTTTTGTCGAGATAATTTCATTTTTACATGTGTATATTGTCGTGTAAGTAGTAAGCAGCATTTGTTAGTATACGATATGTATAATGTGATTATAAAAGAGAACAGTCGTCTAAATCAGTCGTCCCATTTTTTCTGTCGCAGCGTACCCGTATATATTACTAACTGCGCCCCGGGGCTTCGCTCCCATGGGAATTTCCGGATAAAAGGTACCCTCTGTATTATTCCAGGTAATATTGTACCCGTGTACCAAATTTCATAACAATCGGTTCAGTAACATACATCCTCACAAACTTTTGCATTCATAACATTAGTAGGATTATAATAGTCACTATAGTGATAAATAATTAATAGTTACAAATAGTTCTCTCAGAAATCAGTGATAAAATTGGTAAAATTCAATTTCGAATATAAATTTGGTGTGAGTTTTCGAGAGTTGTAGCACCTATCAGAAGAAACTCACTCCAAATAAAAATTAGAAATTGAATTATAAAATTCAATAAAGGGAAAAGGTTATAAACTGGTGATTCTTCTTATAGCCGAACCACCAACCACCAACCAACCCGCTCTGTATATATGTAGGTCAAGGAATTATAGTTTAGACAAATATTATCAAGTCTTCGGTAACTCAGTTTTAATTTTTTCCTATGAGATCCTATAGCTCGTTTCCACAAAGACAAAATTTCTGTGTCATTTCCAAAAGCAACGTAGATTTCTTTTTAAAAATCTGCCTTCGAATATTATGAATGTTGAAAGTAAAACTCATAAAGTTTTGATTTTTCGCTACATTCATAAATCCAGTGCACATTCCGCAGTCATGTGTGGAAAATTTTCCAATATTTGAGATGTTTAATTAAGCGGAAAGAGAAACTATAAAATATTTCAACTTTTCACCCGAGTCTCCACCAGATATTGAAATTCTTCTCGTCAGTCGTGCACTTTACGGATTTAATTTCCTTTTCGTAATATTCTCGTAATAAGTTTGCAAAGACGAAATTTTAATGTTTTTTTTTAACATTCCAGTTCTATTGCAGATTAAAAATATACGGCGATAGATGTATAGTCAAGTTACCCCGCATGAACCTCTAGGTGGTAATAGCAACGAGTTTGTATTTTGAATTCGGGTAGGTTGATGTGCCGTTGAGTGTACATAAACAAAATGTGTACCTACTAAAAAAATAGTCAACTACACACGTCAATTTACCCTGTGTTTCGATTTTCGTCACTATTACCATCACATAGAGTTCCATGTGGTGGTAATAGTGACGAATTTGTAATTAATTGGAGGATTGTTGACTGTACAAGATTGTGCAATATTTTGTAATGAATGCATTCATGAACATGAAGATTGCGAATATGTGTGTGTTCCTTATTCGTGTTAGTAATGCAATATATACACTAATTTTGTTTTGGGTTTACCGTATAACGGTCACTGGGTATAGCAAAATGCTTTTTTTAGTATAAAAAAGTATATCACAGACAAACAAGTAGATAATATTATAATAGATATTGATTCAAAAAGACTTCATACGCTTCCATGCTAAACCAATCTTGAAATTTTGCATACATGTAGTTTGAAGTGTGAGGATATGGGTTTATTGCGAAAAAATAACTATTCTCGTGAGAACTTAACGCAGGCGAAGCCGCGGGCAAAAAGCTAGTGATAAATATTTATGGAAAATGTTTCCAAAAAGTGCTGGCATTCATTTTACACAGTCTAGACTACTTTATTTATCGACATTTTTTGTTAAGTGTCTGCATTGTAAATTAGAATATAATAAAAAATCTATTTACCACACACTAGAACCATCGATATAGCGAGTGATTCAAAATATCGTGAATGTAGAAACTGATTTTTTATACAACACTAACTTTTGTCCACAACTTCTTCGTATATGAGTAAAAATCCGTTTCCCGTGGGAATTTCAGGAAATCCCTTCTTAGTGCTCCCCTACACTGTCCTAGGAACCTACACACCAAATTTCAGCTTTCTACGCCCAGTATTTTCGGCTGTGCGTTGTCTAACAGCCAGTCACTCAGTAACGCAAGAGTTTTATATATATATAGATTTAGGAACCTCATTCTTGTCGGTGGATTTCCTTCCATCTCTCTTTCCTCAACCATTGTTTTGACCATATATAAATAAATAAATATATTAGGACAAATCACACAGATTGAGTTAGCCCCAAAGTAAGTTCGAGACTTGTGTTACGGGATACTAACTCAACGATACTATATTTTATAACAAATACATATATAGATAAACATCCAAGACCCGGGCCAATCAGAAAAAGATCATTTTCCATCATGACCCGACCGGGGATCGAACCCGGGACCTCTCGGTTCAGAGGGAAGCACTTTACCACTGCGCCACCGAGGTCGTCATTTCTTTTGTCTATGGTTTTGACCTTGTTTTCATTGAGAAACTGAATAGGAAAAGACAAAAATAAGAATAGGATATGCCTTCGACCAATATCGGCTTAATAATGGCAGAATATACACACACACCCACAAGTGTGGCGTGAGGTCCCGCCCTAAAATAGTACCACTCCATATCCTCCCGTGCATGTTCTACCAGACGAATAAAGGACTCACTCCTTAACAGCTGATAGGCAATAGCATTCCCAAAGAGGCTTGACGTTAGGCAGGCAGCCGGTTGTAAAAACCTATCTTCAAAATTTATTAATTGATTGACTGAAAGGAACAAAACATACTTTAGCTTACAGTGTGCTTTAATTTTGAACCCCCGACGCAAGAAGTGTCTCATAAGTTTATCGTGTCTGTCTGTGTATCTGTCTGTGGTATCGTATTTCCCAAATGGAGGAACCGATTTTCGTTTAATTTTTTTGTGTCATAGATAATTTTATCCCGAGTGTTCTTAGCCATGTTTCATGAAAATAGGTTCGGCCATTCAATAGTTATTGCGAAATGAATATTGAAAGTCTGGGGTTTTAATTTGTGTAACAAATAAACTTGTCATATGAATAACAGGGTTAGATTTTAATATAAATAAATATTGTCTGTCTCTACGCTTATTTGTAGTGAGCCTATAGCAAGCTATATTTATGATCTAGATTGATTATTCAAAACCCTTTCGTATACGGCATGAATCAGCGATACCAGTAGTTTCAAAACGTATACAGCTTTTTTTGCAAAAATTGGAGTAGCCATTTGAATAGGCACAATTTATTTTAGTAGCTTTTACATAGATAACACATTCTCTTTTGTTGTGGTTTTAGTTCAAATGTGAAAAAAAGGTTTTATGTTTTCATTTGAATAGATTTGCCCACGGGGCTTCGCTTCCGGTGGAATTTTGAGATAAAATATAGCCTACAGCAATCTTGGACAATGTACCATTCTAATGGTGATAGAATTTTTGAAATTGGTTCGGTAGTTTCGGCGATCACCCGCCTCAAACATACAAACTCACAAACGCTTACCTCTTTATAATAATATAGTATAGATAAGGAATAATAATTTTAATACCATTTTTCTGAAATACATACTAATATAATAAATGTGAATAATTTGTTTCGCAGCTGAAGAACATAGATTATTTTATGCCGCGAGCAGAGTCGCGTGTAACAATTGTAGTAGTTATATATGCCTATTTCGTTAACGCGATTTAGATCTTTATTTATTTATTTATCAATTTATGTACACAAAAAACTTAAAACATAAATTACATTATAAAAATTAGTACAAGGGTGCTACATATTTCAAATGAAATCTCTTCCAGTAGACCTGTGAGAGGAGATGTGGTACATAGAGGCAGACTGGCGTGTGCGTAAAATATATATTTTTTTAAATCTTTGATTATATTCAGATACAACAAATTTGTTTTGTGTAAAAAACTTAACATTTTTCACAAAAATAAAAATATGTGATTTTAGTTAAGAGAACATTTATAAAATGTTATGGAATTATTTTAACCTATCAATTGCTTCATATGATATCAAATGTAAAATGTAGTATCGCCGAGTTGGGTTAGTATCAGAAGGTAAAGATATCAGAATGGCTAAGTAACACAAAGTATATATCAAATAGACTACGTATCTAGATCGTGTTCTTTTATATCAATATTACTTGTTAGCATAATGACTAAATTTTAAAATGCGTTAGTAGCAATGACCATATCTCGAAGCGACTATGGAACAAAATGAGGTAGTTAGGTACAAAGCTGTTTTATATCTAACTTCTGTCCATACTGGCTACTTGAAACATATTACTTGCCACTTGAAGAATAATTTGTATGACACATTATCATGTCAGATATATGTATCCAATACTTTAGGGCTAACATAATCTGTGTGATTTGTTCATATATATTTATTTATTTATCTAGTCGAGTTAAAATAGTAGGTTGTTCCAATATAACGTAAACAAAACCATTTCTCAGTAGCTGACATTTGCGTGACCACAGTGTAATTGAAGTAGAAGCTTCAAAGTCAGTTTGCCGATTAATAATTCAATTTTCTATCGAACATTGCAACCTTTTGATGATAGAGGTATACTTAATTAAATAATTACGAATTGGTTACATTTTTAGAAACTTTACGTATGTAATCCACAGCACATTGAGCTGTATGTAATAATTAATTATTATCGATATCTATGTATCTAAGAAACGTATCGCGATCAAAACAATACCAGATTTTAAATTATTCCGCTATACAACTGCATCAGCCACATCAAACTCCAATTAGTAGTTTTTGCGTGATGCGATATTCTAAAAATAATTGTTTGTTGAATTATTTATTTATATGTAAATTTACCTTTATATAACCCATTTTTTTTTACCAAAAACGTTTTCCTATTATTCAATACGATACTATTAAAGTATTCTTAGTGTAAACTGCTGAAGTTGCAGTCCGACAAAAGTGTGTGCCTATGTCGAAGACTTTCGAAGTGGAAAAGGAACATTAAGAAAGCTGACCATATTGGCTCCGACAAAAAAAATACTGAACAGAATGTGTATTAAAATGCTCACTGCCAATAAAACAGTTTGTTTGTTATCTTCGGAAAATACAACACATCTTAGAAAAACGTTTTCGTTTATCAACAAATATAGCCATATATAATATTCCTTCTGATAAGTAAACATTTATTCAAAATTGGGCATTAAAAGTAATAAATGGGCCATATTTCTCCGCTAATGCGCCACGTGTCAATGGGAGAACGCATTCGTTTCATTATTCGATGGTGTGTGAATGTACGAAAAGAATACTCTGAAGATTTTACCTGTTATTCATTTCGAAGAATAACGCCACTATTGTTGACCTTAGAACCGTGTTTTCTTGTAAACTACCGCATGCCTGATGATTAGTTGACAGTTGACACCGCTGGTTAATGGTTAGTTGACACTTGACACAGCTGGTTAATGGTTAGTTGACAGTTGATACCGCTGGTTATGGACCATTTTAATTTGTAGTGTAGTAACCAATTCCCCCTGGTATGTTACATATGAGCAGCTGCATCACGACCTGCAAGCGAATACCTACAGTCAGACAAGATACTCGTAGACTGAAACGAAAAATTACCCAGGACATTCAATAGAGTATGCCACACACACATACCGAGCATGCCACATCGAATCCATAAATGTGTCATCATCATGGTGACGGATCGTAGTGAAAATAATAATTTAAATTTGTAATTTTTAATGTATCGATATCATCAGCCATTTAAACGTCCCCACTGCTGGATCACAGGCCTTTACATTAGATTAGGAGTATGCCATGACACACTAGACGGCTCAATGTGGATGTTTGAATGTGTAGTGAATGTTTTATCGACTGCAAATACAACCGGAACCAAACGGCTTAACGTGCCTTCCGAAGTACGGAGAAGCTCAATCGCAGTGGTTTGCGCGCTCGACCTATGATAGGTCTATGATAGGGGCGGTTAAGTCACACTCACAATGGTCGGTTATTGGATGGATGATGAAAAATGGCTAAAAAAACTTTTTAATAAGAATAAAATAAGCAGATCACTCGTGCGTCTCTAATGCATCGCTTTCACTCCGATACACACACTGAAAAAATCCTCGCATTCCAATCCAACCATCTGATTTGACCGTCTCACTGGACAGTTGACGATAAAAAGTGTTCAAATATCAAAGTATGAGTTCGGTCGACTGTAACGTAAAAACAAAATATTAAAGCGCCGGAAGGGGAAGTAAAAAACAAAACGAATACACAGTAAACCGTAAAGGGGACATGAAAATGTGATTACGAAGATTAGGTACCTGTATCTGCGAGTTCAATGAACCGTCGCACCGTATAACTGATGTACCTTTGAGCCTTCGATGTCGCGTCTATTTGCGTTCGATTTTCTTTGATACCTTTCAGGAAATAGTGCGACGAATAATATCATTTTCTTCTTTTTAGTTTATCAATTCGAATTTTGAACTAACCAGCTTTATTGTGACTGGGCTATTCTTGATGTTATAATTTCAACTTCAACATAAAATTACTTGCTAAATTTAACAAACACTAAATTAGTAAAGGCATAAAACACTTGTAAAATTTGAGCAGGTATATTTAGAAAAATAAGTGTCTTGTGGTTCCGCCCTAGAATAAAACTACTTCATATACTGCCGTGGATATCGTACAAGGCGACTAAGGGTCACATAGCTGAAGTATAGGCAAACTGATATCATTTCCAAGTAGTAGACAGTTGAAGTAAATTTCAAAGACATTCCAGCTTCGGTATTAGCTCAGTTCAACTCATCAAGTACCCCATACTGTAAATAAATGATCCCATAATTACGTAACCTGAGGTATTATATAATCTATGCCTGGGTGAAATGACATATATATTTATGAACTAATGTACCTAAGTATTCTATAAATAATATAATAATAATAATAAGCCCGTAGGGCAGCTTGTGCCCGCAGGGAAACTTGTGGCGAGCTGTTGGGGAGTAGCGACCCCACGGACCTGAGTGCTCCCAGGGGAGGCCCCTGTTCCTCACCTCCGCCTTCCTTCCCCAAGGTCGGAGTGGAAACCGAGAGGTAACAGGACCCCTACCTCTGGCTTGCCTTCATCGGCCGGCCAGAGTGGAGTCGCGAGAGCTATATGCTCAAAGGGTGGAAGTGTAAAATGTCATAACGCCGGGGGTGTCTGACTGGATCACCATGATTTCGCGCCCCGCAGAATCACCTCTCTACACCCTTAGCCGCCCACGCCAATGTTGCCTCTTTGTCGCCAATCGCGGCGACTGATTTGAGGGGCCCATCCAGTGAGCGGCGAGTCACCACCTGCCACTGAATAGTCAGTTATCATGATTATGGCAGGTGACCGAACTCTTTGCAATAGCCTATTCCCAGTCCATCCAAATTTCATTCTATAGACCAGTACTTCTATCCATTATTCTGCAATAGTTCACACTCCCGCCGAGACCTGCTCATGGGCATATCATTTTATTGGTATATCCGCGAGCGGGTTTTGGCGGGAGACCTACACAACATCAAAACTCTCCAAAGGGCCTCTACGTGTTAGATCCATATCCCACGCAAGCCTCTCAAAGGCCGTAAAATTTTAAAAGGACACAAAGAATAATGTGAATTACATAGTACGTTACAAGATCCAAGGCATGTCATTAACCTAATGATAATATTGCATAGTCGCGTTTTACATTTATAAAGTTAATATCGAATTCCATTAACCATTCTTTGATCGGTACAGTGTTCAAAGAAAAGTTGAAAAACAGAGAGGTGCAAATTAAAAATCAACAACTAGAGAAAAAATTAATTATTACCAGGAAGTATTAAACACTCCGCCCATAAAGGTTCGCAAAGTAACTAATTAACGAACTTGACAAAGGAAACGTAAAAAAAAACCTTGCCAAAGTCAATCAAATTAATTTCGTAAAACCCTTTTTGTCACATCAATGTTTTTCTTGGATATTACTTTTCTTGAATTCGAAACGTGCATATTTAAATCCCTCGTTATGGCGAGTATTCTTCATTAATATTCTATTGCGAAGGTTAAAACCTTTTTAATAAAAAAAATTGGAAAAAGCAATTTTACTCATTGGATATTGAGCTTTGGGCATGTTTATTTTGGCCGTACTCGTGGGAATTCAGGGATAAAAGTATCAAATGTACATAGTAGGTACTTTTCAGTCCACTCATAGTGTAAACCACCCAAATCCTGCCAATTTTCAGACGTCACAATAAAGATCTGTACATATACTAGCTGCGCCCCGGGGCTTTGGTCCCGTGGAAATTTCGAGATAAAAAGTGCCCTATGTGGTATACTAGATTATATTCTAACATAAATCAAAATTCATATCAATCGATCCAGTAGATTTCGTCCGCGTTTTTCGCGATAACTGGCTACGTTCCTGATAGTCTATCTCTGTGGTAAATGTCATTAAATTTGGATCCAGCATTTTTTGAATAATTTTCTGAACACGTTATAAACATACAAATATACAAATCCTTCCTCTACTAGTACCTACTAGTACAGTTATAGGTTTCAACTGTGGGCTTAGCGACATATGGATTCAAGACTGTATTCTAAATATAAATAATAAATAAATATATAAGGACAAATCACACAGATTGAGCTAGCCCCAAAGTAAGTTCGAGACTTGTGTTATGGAATACCAACTCAACGATACTATACTCGAATCGATTCGATGGTTAGAAGTGTAAATGCAAACCCGCACTGCGCCCTCAGAGACCTTTTTTTTTTTTTTAAATTTAATTTAATTTGAGGTATTATTGATATTGTTATTATATTATTATTATTTTTTTTGTATTATTGACAATTTTATTAATTGTCAATAATACTAAATATTATTGACTTAAATATTTGTACGCCTATAAGGCAGAATGCATGTTCTATATCATGACCACCTGATTGTATCTGTATTCTGACAAATAAATGATTGATTTGAGAGGCAAGCACTTTACCACTGCGCCACCGAGGTCGTTAAAAAAGCACTATCATTCAGAAAATCTGAAATTTTAATGAAGCTACACGCGATGTTGAATTAGATATGGTGAACGAACGGTCTGTATGTATTATTTTTTGTGTTCCGCTCTTAATAACACGACGTTCAAAGTATGATTAGAAAAGTAGTAGGGGGTCCTATTCTGAAAGCATACAATTCACATGATATAAATTTAGAATATATTATTAGCTTAAATAAAGTATGTAACGCAACATAATAATGGTGAACTTTTTTATATGGCGAGCTTAGCAAGACTGAAAAATCAATATCTTCAATTGTTTGAAAGCATTATTAAATACGGCAGATTGATCGTCAGAATTAATTAATTCATTCATGTACAACTACTACGAATTGATATTTTCCAAATGCAAAAATAATAATGTTGTTCTACTTCGTAGCTATGACATATTGGTTGTAACGTTTTAAATTTGTAAATTACTAAGTTGAAAAATTAAGAAAACTTCTTAAATATTATAATTAAGTTGCTTTTGAAAAACAGGCTAGTACAAGGGAACCCATTTCCTAAAAGTATTTAATTTTAACGTTCTAGAAAAATATAACCGCAAACGTCGCTTTTCGTGGAACTTCATTTTATTTATACAAAGACCTCCTATAAAAAGTAACAGGTACTTCTTTATATTAAATTGCATTTTAACTTTAAATAAGTATACTATTTTAAATAAGTATACGCAACAGCATCAAGCTATGTAAAGTCATTGCAAATTCACCACTAATGCAAGAGCTCCATAATTATGACTGACTGAAATAGGTCCTAGTCACAGACAGTACCGATATACATGCCCTAATTACGTAATTCGCAATTTTACATGCCAAAAATAGGACATTTCATCCTCTTTTCACCCCGTCTCCTTTTAGTCATTACCCGTGTCAGACGTCATGCGAATAACACGAATATGTATTTGCCAAATGCCAAATTTTTGCTGGCAGCAGCGCCTTCGAATCCGTTCCGCGCTCACGGAGAGCGGTTACCGTCACCAAACACTAATGACGACGTCATAGTAGGTATTAAAAAAATGGCACACTCCCAAACATTTAGAAAAGTTATCTATCTCAAGTCTCAACACATGTCTGTGGTCCTGTCCTAGTTTTTTTCTCAACATTGCGTGAACAGACGTTCGTAACTTTAAAATAGCTTCAAGAATAGCCCCCTAGCACTGCTACCATGTTTTCCATTCTCGCAGCTTCCGTTCGTGATATATAAGGGCGTTTATTGCTCCACGGAGGATGACATTAAAAACCGCTTAGCACTGGCCAACCACAAAATATCGCCGGCAATTTTGATGTCCACTAAAAAATATAGCATGGTCCGGTGTGTATTTGGCTTTATGCATGTTCATTCCTTTGCTGTCTAAATTATGCATGCGATTAAAAAGGAGTTCGCTGCGGCAAATTCTTCGTTAGCCATTGCTTTCAACAACCTATCTGTGTTTTTACAGGCTAATTAAGTGTCTACATATTATTGTATAGATATGAATCAATGCGAAAATCTATTTCGACCTTGTGCAATTTACATATATTATTAACACATTATATCCATATGCAGTAATATTCAATAAAAACCTATTGAGGTATATATGTATATATCTATGCTATTATTATAAACTGGTAAGCGTTTGTGAGTTTGTATATTTGAGGCGGGTAATCTGCGAAACTACCGAACCGATTTCAAAAATTCTTTCACCATTAGAAAGGTACATTATACAAGATTTCTATAGGCTATATTTTATCTCAAAATTCCCATGGGAGCGAAGCCCCGGCCAACATCTAGATCATCAACATTTTATAAGGTTTAAAGAGATCTAACTAATTAGTAACACGCATGAGTAAAAGGTAGCACAGTGTTATAAGTTTAACGTGTATGTCTGTGTATGTATCTGTGGCATCATAGCTCCTAAACGGATGAACCAATTTTCGTTTAGTTTTTTTTTTGTGTCATAGATAATTTTATCCCGAGTACTCTTAGCCCATGTTTCATGAAAAACGGTTTAGCCGTTCAAAAGTAGTAGCGAAATGAATATTGAATTGAAAGTCGAGGTTTTTTTTTAATTTGTCTAACAAATAAATTTGTCACTTATTCTTGAAATTCCCACACGAGTAAATCTTTAGACAAAGCCGATTACTTACAACATAAGTAGCCATACTGCTGCTAGCAAAGGGACCAACGGACCCTCGAATACAAAAGATATTTCCGCTTTTATTACTCGCCACAATAAAATAGTCGACCCCGATTAATCACCTTCAATATATCGATTTATTTCTATTATATCGATAGTACTGACAGGGGCAATATAGAGACTTTCGGAAGACATACGATACGTCGATGGCTATATTGATGTATGTTAGACGATATAGTAAACGGGATTTCGCAGACTATCCTCATTATAGCCAAAGGATTTTGCATTTCATGATGATGATAAGTTTGTTTATTCGACATTTTATGTTGTTATACTATTTCTTTTATATATATATATAGTTATACTAATAAGATAGCACTTGAAACTAACTATCCGACTTAAAAAAAAACATTTAGGTACGTACGTTTTTAACAAAAAGGTGACCAGCTCCCGTGTTGCCGTGCCCTCCGGAACGATCGGGAATTACCGCACAGCGGTAATTGTCAGCTCGCACCACGAAATATGGTGTGGTGAAAGTCCTTACCAAAAAGTTATCTCATTATATATTTATATATAACTTAAGCAAATAACTTAAGTTAATTTATTCATAGGTATACATTGACTTAAGTTTATTAACTTATTAATTTAATACTAACTTATTAATTTTGATTAATGTACTTATTTTCGTGCAATAAAGTTATTACAAACAAACAACAAACTTTTTAGCAATCACAATCCCAAGTTACAAAAATACAGTTTAGATAATACTTCTTTGGACGTCGTCGGTTGAAATACACTCTTGAAATTTTAATTAATATTGCAAATCCTTAAATCCACCCCAGGACAGCCTCCTAGATCGTATCCATTATCATAATTTTCCTAATCTTTCCGAGTCAAATTATTAGCATTGGCAAGAGGGCTTACCTCCAAAAATTAGACATGACTACCGCCGCACCCCACAAGGGGTCATTTCTACGGGTCATTTCCATGTTATTCTGACTTGTGACGAGCCACACAAAAATCTAAACCCGCGCTACACAGCAGAGACGTGCCAGAAAATCGATATTTTTTTAGACTCCTGAGAAAACACGTGCCACGTCTCTGACACGGCAATGATATATGGGGATACATCTTAAATCTGCACAGGTCTAAAGAAATTTGAGCGTTTGTGCAAACGTAATAAATTACAATTTCGTAGGTAAACTGCTTTTGTTTTAGTAAGAGCGGCAAAGCCAATGGAATATGAGAGCTAATGCCACGCAATTCGACTTAATTTGAGATGTGAGTAGATATACATTTTATAATTTTTACGTGTATAGTAGAGTAAATATCTCAGTGGTTCCTATAACTCTCTTGAAGCAAATTACCGTAACAGTAAAGTATCCAGTAAGTAGTTCTCTCGAAAAAATTTGTAGAAGAATTAATGAGAAGAAAAGAACCATCTATTAGTCTTAGATACTTATTCTGTGGCATTGGCTTCTCGACAAAGTTTGATTGGCATTCCAATTATATTCACAAGTAGGATCGTGTCAAATGACATCTTGGATACTTGTTTAAATTAGGACATCTAGCTTAGTTGTTTTAAAAATCTCGACGTTTTCTTTTTTGACGGTCCTCACACTCAAAACCTAATAAGTAATTGTGCATCGAGATCCGTCTAATTTGTTTCCTATGATGTAATGAAGGAAACAATTTTTAATTTATAAATATTGAATTAGACATTAGACCTACTATCATGAATGATTTTATAGACGACTGTTATTGAAAATGTGATTTTTTTATAAGTCATAATCTCATGACATACGAGTAACGCAACAACCAACTTAGATATTTCTTAAACCATAAATATATAATTAATAATCCATACTATTATTACAAAGAGAAAAGATTTTTATTTTTGTTTGTAATGGATAAACTCAAAAAATACTAGGCTGATTTTGATGAAATTTGGCACAGAGATAGGCGAAACCTTCAGGAGTGCATAGGCTAATATTTTTATTATGGATTAACTCGAACGAAGCCGGGGCGAGCCGCTAGTAATAAATAAATAAAATTAATTAAAAAAATAAAAAAGTTTGTCAAGTAATCTATATTGAAGTTGTGAAACAGGATGAACATTATTTACCTTTTATATTTTCGACCACGGTGACTGTGAACCCGTTGAAACATCAGCTAAATTTAATTAAAGAAACGTTCGTACCATATTTTTATTTCTGGACCTAATTTTTTTACTATTTAGATGTTTGTTTACTATCTTTATGTTTTCAAAAACACTAAAGTTTTGCTTTTGTATAAGAACCGCCGAATTTAATTAAATTTTTTGACCGTTTTTCAGCTCAAAAACTTCAATGTAGAAGTTTCGAAAGCGTACGGAGTTTCGATGAAATAAGATACTTTTTACTTACTCCAACGGGCTAATATTCAATTATAACTTTTTAATTTCTCGTACAAACCCTTGGCAATATTTTCTGTTTACGCTCCATCCCAAAATAAACAATTTAAGGATTTCCATGTAATATTTATCAGAATTGTTTTAATGGAATCTGCTATTTGGGATTTTTGATGATCTAATTCGCAAAGTTGAATTTATCGCATCAATATTTACGGGCAAACATTTAACTTTTAGGTGTTTTATTAGCTTATAAAGGCTATGTTTTTTTACTGTTATTATATTTTAGTAAATTGAGCCTATTCGCACCTAATTATTAGACGTAATTAACGATACAAAATTTTGTGAAGATAAATAGATAGCACGAAAAAACTACGGAATAATTTCGTCGATTTTTTTTACAAAATCGCAAAAAAACAAACAAAACAAGATTATCTACTTAATTACATACCTTCATTAAAATTAAATACCTAATTAACATTTAAATAATTCATAAGTAAGCAAAATTATAAAAATTTCGTCACTTCAAAACATTGTCACAAAATATTTTGTTAAACTGTCAAAGATCAACAAGTTATCATTATATACGTAGTAATTGATTAGAGTATTGTTCGCAGGGGGGGCGATAATATGCCAAGTCAACACTAAGGGCAGCACACACGGATAATAATTCGAGTTTATGACTTGCTTCAGCAAGCTTGCTTTGATAAAGCTATAGCATATTTTCTTGAAGGCTATCATAAAATGGAAAATAACATGTACGTAAGTATGATTGACATGAAGGGTCATTAAAAATGGAAGTAAAGGGTTCCAGGAATAGTGGAAGACCTAAGAAGAAATGGATGGAGTGTGTCAAGGATAGTATGAACAGGAAAGGAGTATCAATGGGTGTGGCAAATGACAGAACGAGTGCCAACCCCACATGAGTGGGATAAGGTCAAAAAGAAGAAGAAGATGTAAGTATGATTGACAGTACTACGATTGTCCGAAATAAACGAATCTTTTCTAGCTGTGTAATCTCCTTCACTTCATTCATCCCAATTTCATACAACATCGATTGTAGTCTAGACTTTATCCAGCCAGACGTATGAGCAACACCGTGTTTTTATTGCTTGTAGCAGGCAATCTTGGCGACATTGACTCCTGATAACACGGTATGACGTCACAACCCCGCCTCCAATACATGCCTCCGCCGCGTGCCCGATAAGGAGATAGTAACGTAATACCGGCCACTCATTATCGAAATAGGACAGATGCCAACGCAAATTAATGAACATAACGTTGTTTGTGTGAGAGTTTTTGTTTACCGCGATTAAAAACCAGCAATGTATGCCGAATCGGCCGAAGTACGGCTGCGATTGTTTCGCGATAATATAGCGGCATACGCCGGAGACAAAATATCTCTTTGGGATAGTGCATACCACTACACAATATTGCCACAACTGTTTTGTCTTCTGTTTGTTCTCATGAATAATGTTTGTCAATATTTCGGGTTCTAAGCAACCTATACCAGATTTAATGTTAGACCATTGCTATACCTACAAGTGTGAAAACTCCATCAAATTTTTGCGTGATTCACAAACAAACGGACAAACAAAAATCTTCTAAAAACATTGACAACAATTGTTTTGGCTTACATTATTTTTATTATATTTTTCAGTAATATCTACAGACATACATCTACATATACACACAAAGCCCACTTATAGTTTTAGTATAGAATGTAAGTATAGATATATATAAGTAGGATATATTATGTGTTATGCTGAGGCAAAACTTACCTCTCTATACATCGAATGTTCTCAATTTCATTCGGAGCTGTGACGCCGCGAAGTCGACATACAAAATACTTAAAACATTAAAATTGTAAAGATTTAATTTTACGACCGGCCGACTGTCTGAAATCAACCATTGGGAATGTAATTGTAGCCCAAGCTACAATTGTACATCTTGCACAGCTGCTAAGGCATGAATTTGTTGCTTAATGACATTCACGCGAGCATAGCGAACCCTTCGAATAGGACTACTAACGGACGCACTAGAACAGGAACAGGAACACGTCCTATGCTAAGGCGGAACCACACGCCGTGGTCTAGACAGAAATATTGTGATCGTGAACACGCGTGAGAGAGACGAAAAACATTTCGTTAAAGATTTTAAGCCAAGAATATGTATTTAATCTATGTGATGATGATACCCAAATTATTTTTAATTAGTGGTTTAACATTAAAAATAGTTTTACTTGTACCCTATGTAACTAAACTAGGTTGTGTACCTCATGGGAGCTAGGTACCTAATAATTCTATGCTAATAATTTACTGAGGCTATCATCATTTATCTCGAAATTATCTTTAAGTTAATAGTTCCTTATAATAAGTAATTTAAATATTTAGTTGTTGTTATCGAAATGCGTCATTGGAAAAATGTTCAACAGAAAAATAAATAGTATTTTGAAAATAAACAATATGTGTGAAAAATATGGAACTACTAATAACATATCTGTGTATTTAGCTCCGTGATTAATAAAGGCGTTTTTAGACATAAAAAAATGAATGCATAGCTTGTATGGCTCCAGCCCTCAAAAGAGGTCATGAGCACATTGGGCATTGGGCACACTTCTCTTCCGTGGGGCGCACACATCCAGGATCACAGAGGTCAATGTAGTATCATATTTTTAACAACTACGATTTCATTGATGTTCACATTTTATTACTTCGTTCATATTAAAACTTTTCGTGACGGTAGAGGAAAATGTTGCAGCACACTCACTGCACGTCAATATTGTTATTATTTGCATAACAATAAATTAATGATGTAGATGGAATTAGTAGGTAGGTAGGTACATTTGACAACCTCGGTGGCGCAGTGGTAAAGTGCTTGCCTCTGAACCGAGAGGTCTCGGGTACGATCCCCGGTCGGGTCATGATGTAAAATGATCTTTTTCTGATTGGCCCGGGTCTTGGATGTTTATCTATATTATGTATTTGTTATATTATGGAATATAGTATCGTTGAGTTAGTATCCCATAATACAAATCTCGAACTTACTTTGGGTCTAGCTCAATCTGTGTGATTTGTCCTAATATATTTATTTTATTTATTTATGTTTAATTTACTCGGAATTTTGTACCTTAACTAGGTAACCTGACGTCTTGGAATGGATCGCAAAATTTATAACCATTGGTAGTAATTTCCTAAACGGAACGCAAATTTTGCATATCTAATCTAATCTGTCACTGTCTGGTATGTCAGGTGAGCGTAAAATATCTGTCACTTGTTTCCTTTCATGTGGCCGATGTTGATGTAAACTGTCTAGAAAGTCGAATTTGTGTTATTATTTCTATACATTTATTTGTGTTCGTGGTTTATCGTTGTGCTTTATCAATCAAAATTAGGTAAGATTTTTTGATTCAATTGGAAACCTATTTGTAAATAATTTCTAACCTACAAACGATTACACTCGAGGAATTTTCCTACAATAAATTGCTTGATCGGCAAATCATTTTAGTTGCTTCATGATCAAACAGTTTCGAGTTACCTGTGCATAGTAACTTTATTATCACTCGTATAAGCTTGTATACATAACAGTATCAAGGATATTTACTCCTATTGTTCTAATTGAAACCAGTGAGCTACTTATTGCTCGAGTTTCACTGAAAGAGGTACACCTTATTTACGGAGAGAGTCTAACAAGTGATTTCTTGTAGTGTATAATTAAGTAATTTTTGGTATGTATTCTTGGTTTTATCTTTGCATTAGTTTACAAAAGATAAATTAAAATAGCTATTCCACTATTTGACTGAACAAGTAAAAACTAAAACAAGTAACTTTGCAATTATTTATGTTTTATTTTGTTTTATTATTCGTATTTTTAATAAATGAATAAAGAAGTAAAAATACTTTCTTGCACCAAAACAAGATAAACCATAACTTATGCAATGGAAATACTACACAGGTATACAATAGGTCCTTATCCTAAGTGCAATTCTCTTGCAGGCCACAGGGAAAGGAAATAACTTAAAATTTAATAAGTACCAAATGGTTGACAAATTCTTTGGGAATATTTGAACTAGTCCTTAGGAATATTTTATATGGAAAACTTTGTGAATAGATGTCTTGAGTTGTAAATGGTAGCTGATTAAATTTCCATCTAAACCGGTTTTGACTAGACATTCTGATATCTTTGAACTATACAACCCCAATCTGCTTTAAATATAATATTTTACAAATAAAATGCAATTCAATCTGGATCAGACCTGGTATTTCAAAGATATTGATTCATTTTACATTATCAGTGGTAAACATGAAATATTGTAGTTGTTTGTCTTGTGTGACCTAATGAACTCTGTACGTCAACAGTAAGTGATGAGGCAAATCTTATGCCTCCGAGTAGTCAGTAAAGTTTTGACCGCCGCAATGAGAAGCCACACTTACTTTGACTCCTTGGGCTCACCCAGGTAAAAATAAGGAAAAAAACTTGTGTGTGCTTTCAAATACATTCGCTTTCTATGTAGTTGATTAAAACATGTTATTGTAGTTATTTTTGCCTATTGGACCTTTCGAATTTTCTTTAAATTTTTTCTTCAATGTGTTTTTTTTGCAGTAGTGTTTTCTACCAATTAACTCTGTTATTTTCATTTTATGTAATTTTTCTTTTTGTTTTTCATAGGATCATGGCCCAGATCCTCAATGGCAATGCGATTGCTAAAGATGTAAAGGATGAATTAATAGTGAAAATTAAAAAATGGGTGGAAGAAGGTCACAGGCCGCCGTCTCTAAAGTGCATCATTGTAGGGGACGACCCAGCAAGCCACACCTATGTCCGCAACAAAGTTAAGGCTGCAAAATATTGTGGTATTGATGCTGAAACTATTCAGTTTGACAGTGACATAACAGAAGAATTCCTTCTCAATCAAATTAATGAACTGAATAACAGTGAAGATGTTGATGGAATCCTGATTCAGTTGCCGGTCCCAGAGACTATAAATGAGAGAAGGATATGCAATGCTGTCTCTCCAAAAAAGGATGTGGATGGTTTCCATATCATCAACGTTGGACAGTTATGCCTGGATATGCCTACTATCGTGCCAGCTACTGCTCTTGGTGTTGTAGAGTTGCTGAAAAGGTAAAAAATTTTTGTATGCTTTTATGTTTCATGTTCTTGTATTTAATAGCTATCTCAAATACAAATTAATATGTTTTTGTGCCTTACTTATTGTTTTTGTGTGCCTTTTTCTTAATATGATTAATAAAAAAACAGATTTTTTTATTTATTCTATTTTTATCTTTTTGTTTATTTAATTTTAGAGCTAAAATCGAAACGCTAGGCCGTGATGCAGTAGTGATTGGCCGTTCGAAGAATGTAGGCATGCCGATAGCTATGATGCTCCACACAGACAAGAGGCATGAAAGTGGGCTAGGCATGGACGCAACTGTTACAATCTGCCACAGATACACACCTAGGCCGAAATTGGAGCATTATTGTAGGAATGCTGACATTATCATAAGCGCTACAGGTAATTTGATAATAATCTTTATTTAGAATGTTGCTAATATTATTTCATGATAATTGAAATTTTCTAGTGTATTGATGTAAAAAATTGTATTTTAGTTACATGACGAATATAGACTTATATTATGTGTCATATCTAATTTTTTAAATTCTTTCATATCACTTGAATCTGTGTGTAAGAAAGTGTTAATCACGGAATACCTTATAAATATCGCACCATACGGATTTTTGTACGGTTTTCGCCAATAGATAGTCTCAGGAAAGTTTTAAAAAATTATGGTTTTAGCTGAGCGAAGCCACTAGTTTTTAATAAACAAATTAGGCGTGAAAGCTATTTAATTTTTTTTATCATGTTTGTATAAAAATGTTGAATCAACATCGTTATTTTAACATTTTACCTTGTTACAGGTATTCCCAAATTGGTAACAGCAGATATGGTAAAGCCCGGAGCGGCTGTCATTGATGTTGGCATCACTCGAGTGACAGACTCCGAAGGGAAAAACAAATTGGTTGGAGACATTGATTATGATGGTAAGTAATTCAAATAATATTAAATCTATTTATTGAAAAAAAGGTTGTAATTTTTAAAACTCTCTTGCAATATAAACTATTCATATGAACATAGTCTTTAAATTCAATTTCAAAAATTTTGAAGTGGTTTTTTAAATCAATTAATAATATTTTACCCATTCCTTTTGCAAACAGTTTCCAAATTCGTATTTCATGTTTCTTTTTATTTAAAAAAAAAAATCTTATCGCCAGTATACTTTAATCGAACAAATATTATAACTTCGTATTCCTAAAAACGTATTTTTTTTTTAATTACTTTTCTTTTTTTTTTCCTAACAGAGGTAGTAAAAGTCGCAGGCGCCATTACGCCAGTACCTGGCGGTGTAGGGCCCATGACAGTTGCTATGTTGATGTCTAACACCTTCCAAGCTGCCAAGACTCTGCGGGACAAATCAATAGTGCTGCAGTGAGTTATCGACACTTCTGCGAATTTTCTTTGGCCAGTGAATCCTAACACAAAATAGAATCATTTATTGATTTGAATCATATGTGACATCATTTAAAACTGATTCGATATGAAAATCTTTTACTAGGAATCTCTGTAAATAATTATTTTTGATCCAGTCAGTAAGTTGAAGAAAATTAATAACAATTAAAATAAAAAATCATTGTTTTACTTAGAATGACTTATTGACGTCAATAATTAAATTTAAACTAAAAAATAATCTCGAGTCTTCAGTTTAATTGAGAGAGATTTATTCCTAATTCCTCAGTGAGTGACAATAATAGTTGCTAATATCGATCGTAATTCAATGCGTATAAGGTTTGTTTTACTTTGGTCATTGAATATGAGGAGATAATCAAAGTAAGTAATGATGTAGGTACGTTTCTTTCTCCTTTTTTCGTCTGCCTTTAAAAGACTACTGTATTTTTAAATACCTCTATGTTTTATTTAAAAAATAAATTTGACTGTTTTGGACTTATTTATGTTTTATATAAGATTTTAATCTCTAATATTTAAAATTCAGTAAATATTGCTTATTTTGTAATTCTAAAAACGTTAAACGATTCCATTTGTATAGATAAATGTGCCTTAACAAGTTATAATTATAGGATATGATAAAATAATTATAAAATAAGATAATAATATAACATAAGAAATTTTCTTTAAAAGAAACTACATATAAAAAAATTAAAATCATTTTATTTTTTTCGATATAACGTTTTTATAGATATGAAAAGTATTATAGATGTACTTAGTAGTAATTTTTATTTAGTGTCATTTCTTTCAATTCTGGCTGTGACATCAAGCATTTAACGTACGTAACATGGACGTATAAAAAAAATCTAATAAATTAAACTTAAACATTATAGTGTATTAGAAACCGTGTATAGTTTTAAGTTTATTAATAGGATATTATACATTAATTATAATACAAATACCTGGAATGTGCCTGGAAAGTTCAATTTGATTGGTTTTTTTTTTCATATTTTTACACGCAAAGACAATTAGATTCAATACGCCTTGTATATTTTTTATACGTCCATGATTCTTCATCAATTTCTAGTGTTTTAATACACCTATCTCGTAACTTTAACTTATTGGATTTTAATGCCTACAGGGTATTATTTCTACCAGCAATCGAAAAGAAAAGTTATCGTGTCTCAATAGAAGTTCTTATTGCATGTCAATAAGAGCCTTTATTAAATAACCGTTTTGGTTAAAAGTTAGCAGACGTTTGATGCAACCCTAAAACATATTTGGATAAACTTCGTCTTAAAATCATTTAATAATAAATTATTTCGGATTCGTGGAAATTATGTCTAGTTAAGCATGAGCCAGACTGTAGTAAATATTTCTGAAAACTGTAGTTTTTAACTGGACACCTGTTTTATACTGAAATAACATATAAATGTTATAACTTTGAAGCTTGTTTTGAAGCACGATTGGCTGAACTCTATATTTTTTATTTAACAAAATGTTTAAAAAAAAATGTAAGCTATGATATTACTTTCAATTTCTAAATCATTTTTCTTATTTCGCTAAAAAAAATAGCATAGGTCCAGACTGTTGTTGCTTAATTTCGGTGTCCTTACGAAACCTATATTTATTCAAATGAATTCGAATTTATAACATTGTTTATTTGCTATACCTACTTATTGTTTTAGGGTGAGTTGCACCATCAAATTTGACGTTTATTTTAACCGGCGCGCCACTGAAGTGAAGTGAACGCCACTTTGCGTCTTTGTGCGCACGTTAAAGTCAATGTAAAAGTTGACGGTGCAACTCACCTTTAGTTGTAAGTTCAATTTTTAAGTTATAAGTAATATACAAAGTTATTCGTTAAACATATTTTGTTGTTTTCTTACTCTCACCCGACTTTACTCGGGTAAAACCATAATAAATTATTTTAAAACCCCCACACTAAGCCCTTTGTTTGGCGGCAGAAATATTTAGATGAGAGTGAGGTGGAGACCCGTGCAGACGTCCTTCGGAATTCAACGGAAGGGTCCTTTGTACCTCTTACCTCTAGTACTTAGTAGAGGTATCACTAAACAAATGTGAAAGTTTGGATGGTAACAAAAAATAAAGTTGCGACTCAAAAGATGTTCACACCAAATGTTACTAGAGTATTTTCGAAGAAATTTCATACACGGATAAAATATAACTTGAAAAATCAAGGGCACTTTATCCCGAAATGCTCACCGGAGCGAAACCCTTAAGTACCTAAGCAAGTACATAATATTTATGGGTAAGCATTTTGAACGATCTACCACAAAATATCAGCTAATTAACTCAAATAACTTAATTCTCAATATGCTTTTGAAGTTGCAAGGAGGATTTTAATAACAGTTGGGTATATTAAACAACGACCTCTACAGACATTAATTAAATTTCTTTAAGCAAGTAGAGTGTTTTGAATTAGGTATGTTAATTAATAAAGTCTACATTACGGCGTTTAATTAAACGTTCCTGTGAAAAATAGCGCTCGGAAACATCAAATTTGTTTTCACTTTTAGGGAAATGAACTTCAGTTTTTCTCTCGTGTTTGTAACGTTTTCTTTGTGTTTCAAAATGAAAACATTTTCCGTCATACATCGTTACAGGTTAAACTACTATATATATCTCTCATTTGAATGTTTTCCCGGTTTCTACCTCAGCCATTGAGTCCGCTTTCCTATTTTTCATCGTAACTTTGCACTGTCACCGGCGTAACTTGTTGTCAGCCCATTGGCACGTATATCATCCCAGTACACCGCCTTCACATATTTCTTACAGATTCAGACGACCCCATTACGGTTGCTAATCCCCCTTCCGAAAACTCACGAGGTAGGGAGGGCCCAGGGTATTTCTAATAGCAGAAACCGCACTCGCCGAAATCGAGTGCGAGGTAATAGGACTTCTTCAGCGTTCAATCGGTACCGCCCGGCGGCACCAGGACGCCTCTCTCAATAGGCCCTTCCAGGCACCTTGTGCAATATACCGCTCTGGCCATTTTTCGAATAACGCCCAAAGCCGAGGTTCGTTCCCACCTGGGAGCCCTTTGAGCTGTTACTGTTTCGGCTGTACGGTCCTTGGGACTGTCGCCATATTTCCCCCGGTTAAGCAGTAAAGGTCGACGTAGCGACCAATTGCAAGTAGGCTTCGATAAAAAAAAACTCCACATATTTTTCAACGAAAATTCCGTCAGCAGCGTAGCTAGTCTTATTAACTGGATTTACTCCCAGCTAATCCAATGTTTTATTTTCTTGTGAAGTTAATTATTCCGGTCACAATTACGCGCCAGGATATGGGATCTTATTGTGTTCCCTTAGGACGGACGTGTCGCGGTCCCTAACAAAATAATTACGTTATTTTGGGACACGCTTGTTAAGAGCCCTTAGGTACAGTATGGGTGCATAATGTATGAGTCAGGACGCATAATTGCTTCTTAACCGACGTTTTGAGTGTGTTATAGAATTATAAGCCTAGTAATGGCATAAATAGAATTAATTATTTAGTTTCATAAAAGTACTTATTGCTGTTGTGTTATTTTATTAATTATTATTTTGTTCTGTTATTAATTATTACTGTTGCTTGATGAAGGATACCTGGTTAATTTTTGAAACTAGTTCGCGAGTATCTTTTCACAAGTTGTAAAGAGCACAAAACTCTGAGAGAATCCTTATTATTCGGCTACTGATCGAAGAACATTTTAATTTCGATTTTGTTCGCTTTATTAGTTTAACCCAAAATGTGTGTTTCCGTTGGAATCAGCCATGTTAATCTCAGAGGCGATACCGTTTTTCTTGTATATGTTTATTTCCCTAAAACATAACATGCTTTACAATATTTTGTCTACTATTGTCAAACAGTTTGGCAGCAGGAGCGGAGGATTAAACCAGGTAACAAAAATATCGGTTTCGAATCCTAGCTTGATGTCGTCAAATTCTGTCTCCATGGTAAATTCCTGAGTGAAGCCGAGGGCAAAAGCTAGATAACCATAAAACATGATAAAGCTATGGTTTGCTATTTCAAAAATATTGAAATAGCAAACCATAGATATTTTCATTGCAAATGTCCGGTGTAATCACACGATACATATGCACCGGAATCCGAACGGATGTTTTGGCAACTGCAATTTGTAAATCTATTCAGTTCAAATATATCCAGAGTTTTATTATTTATTTAACAACACGTCAGTTGTTAAGGTTTATGCGACAAATAAAAATTTTACTCCTGGATTTTGTGTGAAAACTTTAAGTATCTACCTACTAGGTACTTAAATTTTCAAAAAGATTCATTTCATTTGAAAAAAAAAATCCTTAGGTACGTGGATATTTTTTTACGTCTAAGGTAAGTATATCCTTAGGTAACCTTAGAGAATGATATTCTCACGTTTGGAATTCAGTCATGATTTTATGACCGGCAGCCTACCTGACGTCAATTCTCGTTGGTTTCCTATTAGCCCGCTCTGTCCCATCGGTCCTTATGATCAACAAATTTATTTGTTAGACAAATTAAAAAACTCCCGACTTTCAATATTCATTTCGCTACAACTTTTGAACGCCTGAACCGAGTTTGATGTAAGAACCACCGCATAAAAATTTGCTATCAAATAAAAAAACCGTATCCAAATCGGTTCACCCGTTGATGAACTACGGTGCCACGTACACAGACAGACAGACACACTTAACGGCCAAACTTACAACACCCCTCTTTTTGCGTCGGGGCTTAAAAAAGAAGACAGACTTTTTGCCCGAAAATAGTAGTAGTAGTAGAAAAAGTAGATGTTGGGTGTAGTAAGTGGATGCTGGGCTCCGACGCTATATGGCTGAAGAATTACAATGGGAATGGGAATACCGGGAAACAGACTTATAAAAAGTACATGTTTATTTACAATACTCTTCCTTATAATAGACTAGCTGCGCCCCGGAGCTTGGCTCCTGTGGGAATTTCGGGATAAAAAGTACCCTATGTGTTATTCCAGGTTATTTTCTACCAGTGTACTAAATTTCATAACAATCGGTCCAGTAGATAATGCGTGAAGAGGTAACAAACAAACTTGCTTTCGTATTTATAATATCCGATATCCCCGGCCTACGTAAATCTTAATGCTTAGCAAACAGACTTCGGAATATATAACCTAGTAAAGATAACATTGCTATGTAGCCAGTGAAATATGGACCAGTTTAGAATAGTATAACCAAATACTCCGTTTACCTTTTGAGATTTATAGTACCGACATCGTGTAACAAAATTTGTTACGTAATTTTCTACGAATTTCCAACTTTACTTTTAAGACTGGGCCATTCCGCATTCTATAGCAGCGCCATCATCACATTTTATATGCTTATATCTTTTAATTCGTAGCAAAAACTAAAAATTATACTAGGTACAGACGATTATGCCACATTATATAAATTATTGACATAGTCTTAACTTACAATCAATTTAAAACAGTTGAAACAAAACAAAAACTTACATAAAATTCAGAGGCGGTGCAAATCCGTAGTAAATACGAAATTTTAACCTAAATATTTATCAAAAATTGCCCCACATAAACTTATCGGGGTTAATTAAGGTACCATTTTTCTCGTTATTTATTTTGTCCTATTATTTATTTTATCTATATAGTCCTACATAATAGGTCTAAGGCATACGTAATTGATTATTGGCATACAGATAAATCCCAATCCCAACTAGTATTTTAAATACGAAAGATTGTTTGTTACCTTCACACACCTACACTTCACGCATTATCTACTTGACCGATTGTTATGAAATTTGGTACACGGGTTGAAAATAACTGGAATAACATCTATGACACTTTTTATCCCACCTAGTAGGACATAAATATGAACTTTCCTATTAGCTTAGATAGGTATGCTTCTAACTAATAGTTATGCGTAAACCGTTATGCGTAAGAACGCTTGCTTAAAACACTTAAAAATAATTATGCCTTAATACAGTATATTACATTATGGCTTAATTTTTATGTTTCTAGTTAGAGAAGCTATAAATTTAGTAATATTTGTACAAAGTGAATTATTTATGACACCATTAAAACATTTTCCACAACTAATTCGCTATCTCACTTTTGGAAGCACCGCAAAACCCAAATTTGCATACAAGTTACATGCAAAGTTGGCCACCCCACAAGTATAAGTGGCTTGCAATTTTACTCATTTTATATGCACCCCATTTCCACATGTTACCTTCAACACTTCAGTGGCTAGGATAAGCCATTAGTGACCAACTGTGCGTGAAGCCGTTGACAGAATAGGTGCCTTATCTGCCTATATGGGGTTTAATTGTAACCTAATTTTGAGCTATAGAGAGCAAATTATTATATATAAAATATGTGTTGTACCATGGGTAAAGGTTAAACCTATCTGGTCGATTTCTCTTACCTGTTGCTCGATTCACACACAAGTTTTCTTCATTTTTTTTTCTGATGGTCTAGTTTCTTCAGTTTCCGCATTTACAAAAAAAACACCGTTAAAAACGCATTTTTCGATGTTCGATCGATCGAGGCGTTCGAGCGGACGCATCAATCAATCGAACTGTTTCGTTTGTAATCGAAAGAAATTTGAGATAATTGATTAAGCTGACTTCGATTAAGATGAGTGTGAGAATTTCTGTAATCTGTTACTCAATATGAATTCAAATCTATAGGTACTGTATTGTTATTGACATAGGTAATATTATATTATAATGAGGAAGTATAATAAAATTTTGTAGAGTAAGGTACGAGAGACTATGTACCTACATTTACTTACTATAGTAATCGATGTTGTCTCTTTTTCTCGTGTAGTCAAATGAGGAAACATCGATATCTGGCGTAATATTGTCGCCTCGGGAATAATGTGTGTTTCTGGCGTGTGGTGCAATTTAAAAGAGATCACTTTGAAAATCATGCAAAGGTATAGGTATTTTAGGTTATTTTTCGGTTTTTATTAGATTTATTCCAATTTTTCACTTCACACTATTTATTATTCCGGGATGAAAGGTATAAAGCCCTATATCCTGTGAACCAACTCCTAATTTTATGTATGCGAAAAACACATAATGTGTAGGTAGGGAGGGATCTACTAAAAGAGATTGGGCTAAATTTTAGCTCTTATCATTTATTTTGGTGTCAGTAAATAACGTTAGATAGTTATCATACATACTATCCATACTTGATTATTATAATTGTGAAGATCTGTTGTCCTGCCTTCATGGCTAGACTTATTTTGATGAAATTTAGAACAGATACAAACTATATCTTTTAAGTATATCTTTTTAACTAGAAGCCGAGATGCTTGAGAGCATTTGCTTTGTTATTAAAAAAAAAAGCTAGCTAGTATAATTATAATTATAAATTAATAAAAAATACGTTGCGCCTATTTATCTCGCAGACAATAAAGAAGACATGTTTAGTTGGTTATCGCTCTATCTCTCTCTCTCATCTGAGCAGATCAGTATGCTCCCATTTCCATACAAATGTGACACCCATTTTTATTTATTTTTTGTTTGCATGTATTCATCGTTTGAGTTGTGTAGTAGCTCTTTTTAGTTACGTAGTCTTTCAACTTTTTATTGGATGCTGAATATTTAGTTTCATTATTAACATCTATGGGTAAATTGTTGTTCAAAATTCAAATTCAAATCATTTATTCAGAAATTAGACCTTCACAGGCACTTTTTCTCGTCAATCTTTATATTTATAGTTATTTCTCACAAGCTACAAACTACTGGCATTTCGGAACGACCACTGCTGAGAAGAAATGCCGAAAGAAACTCATTTGAACAGTGTTGGTCCCTATCATGCCAGATCGGCTTACCATTATTGTTTCTTACAATGTTTTTTTTTTCTTTCTAATAATATATAAAAGTACATAATGTACATAGTCAAAAGGTAGGTTGTATAGTTTTACGGCCATATAATGTGATTGTAAGTACAATCTATTTTTATTTCGAGTATTTACGTTATGTGTTTCATGTATTTTTTGTAAAAATATGTAAATTTTCGTGGATAAAGTAACAGATGTCGTGTCATCATGTATATCAGCTGTGAAGGCTTATTAGTTGCTATAATCCTATGAATTAAACCCTGTAAAACGTGCTATAAAGCTGATATTTAGCGGGCATTACGAACGCAATAAGCTAGCAAGCAACGTTTCGTACAATATGTGCATCGCGGGAAAACAAATAAATACAGTACGAAATGTGCGGATTTTGAAATCACATTCCTTTGTTCCCGTCTCTGATAGTTTATTACGTGTTTATTAACGCTTTAAATCAAGATTCTTGAAGCTATTCGCATTTTATTAACAACTGGAAGTAAAGCGTCATACTGTTACAATGTTTCCACATTACTTGCAATGAGTTGTTATAAATAGTAAAAAAAAAAGTAACCTTTGAAGTACCTACAAGTAAACTTTTTAATCAATTTTACTCTAAACAGAAAAAAACCGAAATATGACATCTGAGCCTAGCAGATAAAATACACTGTTTCTTTTTTAATTTCAACTAAAATCTAAATTCATTTAAAACGAGCGCATGTGATTCGAACAACTATTTTAAACATTTATCAATTCAAATTCAGAATGCATAGATAATTGAAGTCATGGATTTAATATGTACTTCGTACAAAGGAGTACCTACTGATTACATGATTGAAGTTGACAAAAACAAAGCCATTTCGGGATTGCCATTTGCGATCGTAAAAATTCCAACTTAACCTGTACCCATATAGCAATTTCCTCTGGAGTGTGCTAACCCGAAACACTAGATTAAAATCATTATTACTATAAGCTGTGCTAAATCCCGACTGATTTCGTTCGTTTTCAGTTTACCTTCGGCGCTACATTAAATTTTACACGTACATAAAATTGAACTACGGGCATTTATAAATATACGAACTAGAGTTAGAACTTAAGTATGTACATTTATTTGTATAGATTTCCGAAAGTAGTTTTGTGATAAAATAAGAACACTGCCTGTTTAACGCCGGCCATGGTTCGTATAGACTTCGTTCTTCAAAAAGGGCTTGAAAAGATTTACTAATGGCTGGCAAAGCGCGTGTGATACCCCTGCGGTGTTGCAGGCGTCCATAGGCTGCGGTCACCACTTTCCAGGTGAGCCGCATGCCTGTTTGCTCCCAGCTGCTTCAGTAATATTGAAAAAGCCATGAGTTGCATAGCAACATTTTATTTATGTTTGTAGTGTCACTATATCTAGATTTAGGTAGGTATATCATTTGATCCACTGATTTCATATCTCACATTTCCACTGCACACAATACAATGACGGACGGTCTTAAAAATTCGGGGCCTTATAGCCGAAAATCCGACTTAACAATTTCATAGTTCGATTTATGTTCAGTCTTCTTCGTAGTGTACTGGGAGATATCGACTGTTGTAAGGACCAATACGACTAAATTATCTGTGGCGTCTCACAGGTCTTTTACTGTGCAGGTGGTAGCACTCAGGGCGTGACAGTAAGTGAGCCATGGTGTGGGGAGAGGTAACACATTACGTGCGGTATATTTACTCATGGCCAGTCTGTAATACGACGAAGAGCGTCGAACAACGTAAGCACCTTTAAAACGCTCGAGTGCACTTCAATGGCCCTTCAAAAATCTTATTTTCTTTATAAAAAAAACTTTTATGAAGAGAGGCTTCAAACTCCAAAGAGTAATCGTAAAGTAATTAAATTGAATATTTAAAAAAAAATCTATTTTGTTTCTCTCGTGGATGGTGGTCTCGGTTATTATAATTTACGAACGAATTTCAATATCTAAGAAAATTAATAAAAACAATAAAAATTTTTGCAATATGTTGAAAAAGACAACATTAATTAATAGTTCTCAAAGAGGAAAATCTTTTGTTAATTGGAAATACATTTATAGAAATAATGCCCAAATAAATATTAGGGTCCCTAAAAAGCGGTGAAGCAGTGTTTGGTCAAGTGGACCATCCGCCTGTGATCGAAAGGTCACAGGTTCGAATCCTACTCGTGCCACATGAGTTTGTGTACCAATCTGACTCATGTGTAGTAGTTTTCATTGACCACCACTTTCCTGTGAGGGAAAACATCGTGAGGAAACTACTTGCCACTAAATGTTGGTAGGTAGACGTAAAAGACATGTCAGAAGCTTATAAAATTTGACATCAGTGTTAGCATTAACACACTCGAAAAGAAGAAGAAAAAAAATTAACGTATTTAGAAATGGTAACAAAGGAAAATCTCACTCCGCCTCCTATTATTATGCGAATTATTTATTGTTTTTCTTCATAATTTACATTATTGCAGCCCGCGAATCTGATAATTGACAGATTTTGCTTCATAATCTTTACGTGAATATAGAAACATTGAGGTTTACATGTGCAATTTAGTCATTCTAGTCTGAATATGCACAATATTATAAACGATCAACTGTCTAAGTTTATTCTCTCTCACTATGTTTCTTTTTTACATATTCCAGTGTTTATGATAAAACAATGTGCAGTTATATAAACACTCTTATTGATAAAAAAAAAACATTAAAACATGCTTTAACTATGTATATATACATACATATGTGGGTATACAATGTCCTGTAAATTTACACATACCTAGCTACTTGTGGAAATTAACCATCCACACAACTCTTTTAGTAGAAAAAAATTCAGTACAAAAATGTAAAAATCAAGAAACAAAAGA
This sequence comes from Plodia interpunctella, assembly GCF_027563975.2. Lineage (NCBI taxonomy): Eukaryota > Metazoa > Arthropoda > Insecta > Lepidoptera > Pyralidae > Plodia > Plodia interpunctella. The sequence goes on along the minus strand of NC_071308.1, from coordinate 7,693,819 downwards.
CTCTCTAATAGAAGTAAAACAAAACGTGGCATATTTGAAGAAGAATCGGGGGTGCCTTGATAAAGGTATCAAAAAGGATTGGAGGTGAAATCCGGAGTTGCAGCCACTCGCGACGTCGAGCCGATGATCCCGAGCGCTGTCCCGACCTCAAATCCCGAACACCGAATTGTCATAGGAAACAATTCAGTTCGGATTGAGAAGCGCCATTTTGTTTCAAAGCATCAGATGGATTCAATTGACAATAAAACGTTCTATGAAAATTTTTATTAAGTATAAATCAGGGATCTGAGACCTAGTACTGTTTTAAGTGAATTTCTTTAAGAACTACTGTTTTCACCACACAAGTTTTCATAAGTTAAATTTATTTTTTACGCTGACCCCGAGCTTCGAGGAGAAAAAAAAAATTTATAACAACTTCCATCAAGATTCATCATGTCGGACAAACATTATTATTATCTTTCTTTGCGAACGTTATAGCAAGTCGTGTTATTTAGCATAGAGCGTTTGGACGAGGCCAAAAATGTGTGATTTTATATTTGTCATATCTTTGAAAGCACTGACATTATCACAATATATAAAACACATTATTATATTATAGATAATAATACATTATTATAAAATAAGGCCTTCGAATTGTCATCAAAACAAAATTTTTTTCAACTCGCCTAAATTGTAACTAACAATTAGCTTCATTTCAAACTCGGACTTCAAAGCTAAATGTGAACACTCACGTAGGTATAATATGTTTGAAGTATTACTCAATTCAATTTGATGAATTTTGTGCAGTAAAAATAACATTGCGTGGAATCTGCAAACACTTAAAAGCGATTTTCCGATGAATGGCGCTCGCTATAATTTAAATTTTAATTACGAATAATTCCTTATTGCGATTTTATTAACTATAAGTATCATCAATATTACTAGTTTTAATATTATTGTTAGATTATTTCATTTATAAGTTATACCTATTTTAAACCTCTCTAAAACTTGCACCAATGATAATACAATTAAACAAAAATAATGCGACGCGAAAATGACCTCAATGCTTAGTTTTGTCTCCTAGCTGGGCAAAAGCATTTCATTAAAAAAAAAACATTATGGAAGCAAAAATCGACAATTCAGAAATAGTCTCCGCAACAAAGCCTATTGCAATGGTAAAACGAAACGGCTCATAAACTGTTAAAGCCTCGAAATTAGCATTGACGTTTACTCGAATTTGACCTTTGCACTTCAAAGGACAGAGCGAGACGAGCATACCTCCATCTCTTCCCCCGTCGTGTGAAAATTGTCTCGCTAGCGTAGTAAAATTTTCATGTAGCCGTAAAAGTGTTTGAATACTCTTTGCTCGTGAAAAAGATAATTTTCAAGAATAGAAACCATAGCAGCTGAAGCATTAAGTGGCTTTTACGCAAATAATACTGTCACAATTACGATTATGTATTCATTCTGACAGTTTAGGAGCTATCAAGTTATGATTGTAAAAATATGTTATGGCTTTCGTATAAGCAGTAGAGTACTGTACTTGCTATAACGTTATCCAAGCCTCGCTCCCAAATGGCTCATAGAGCCAACATTAGTAGTTAATGAAAAGAAGGAATTAAAAAAAAAAGTATTTTAAAAAACTACTAAGAAACTATAACTGGCGACTTTTTCGTTGATAATCACACGTGAGTGACACGTATTTTCAGCATGGTCAAGGATCGCGGACTGGTAAAGTCGATCTTCTTTTGTTTTTGTTTTTTATACCAACAATCACTGCCGAGCTAGATATACTACTTACTTATATATACTTGTATATAATGAATAATGTATGTAACATTTGTATATAAGATGGTTTTTAAATAAAGTGTGTGCTCCCGTACTATCAAAACCCGCGCCACTGGCCTACACAAATCTCCTAGACTAGCGATATTAGTATATCTAAAAACATTTTCTAAAACCCAATTAACGTAAAATCTTCAATAGACTTCAATTTTTCCCAAATCTCAATACACGTATTGCAGGTCTGAAAATTCCAACAAATCCCAAACAAATCCAGGCTCTGCAATAAACCAACAAAGCAATAACGAACGTATGCGACCGAAATGCTATCCGTATTATTCCGTATTCCAGGTGTCAACGCAAAGATTAGGTACAATAGCCGCCTACCCCACGAGGAATCTTTTACATATAATTCCTATACTACGTGTTAGGTATAACACGCAACAATCGCATTTTTTGAAAATCCCTTTCTTATCTGAGCACTAGGTAATAACCTAAAGCTACTGCCCAAATTTCGCGTTTATAGCTTGTATGGTTTAGGCTGGGCGTTGATTACTAAAAACACTTGTTCTTTTATATATATAGATATGTTCGCCTCAGTTTTCACAATAAACAAATACTAAGCGTTTTATATTTTTTATAATCTAATCAAGTAGCCATATATTTTTCCAAACATTTATTAACATTCATGTTTTTTAAACTGATAAAATAACAAAAATACTATATAAAAATACTATATATATAGAGAACATTTGACATAGTCAACCGTACAGTGCTACTCTAAAATGAACACAAATTCTACGATATAAATTTCAATTTCGCTTGACTAATATAGTGTTCCATCTAATATTAAATAGTATTACTTATTCTATGTCTATATACACAACTAACAAACGTAGGGTCTTAAACTAATTTATGTGTTAGTGCGGTATTAGTGTTAGTAGAAGCCGAATTAAAATACGTTTAGTTCTCGGCTTTACTCGCAAGAGCTTGTTGTACATACGGCTCTAGAATTCATACAATAATTACTGTACCCACAGCAAATACTTTTAAGCGCTTCCGAATAAAAAACTCGGTCAAGTGCGAAAAGACAAAGATTATTTATTTACTAAAACATGAATTTTAATTTTTTACAATATGATGTTAAAAGAAAAACTTAATCCTATATGTTTCACCGGGAATTCTATCATTCCACAAAACAAAGTCGAATAGATAAAAGTACCTATTTTTTGTCTGAGTTTATCATTTCAAAAATCGCTCAAATTATAATAACATTCATCAATCAGTAAGGACCTGAGGTGTTTTTTAAATAAATTCAAATTCTTATCTTTATTTTGATGTGGAATTTTGTTATAAACTTAGGTGACATACATGTAATACTTTTACTGAGTGATGCAGTTTTAGAAGGGTGTAAACATAGTCGATAATTATCCTGATGATTTCTTAACATCACAAAGGCGTGGGAATAAATGAGTATTGGATTTAACAAATATAGAAGTTTTTAGAGGTACTAGAGGTATGTAGAGGATTATGTACAATTTTTAGAATAGGTTTTCCCGTAATCCAATATGAGTAGACCTCGAAATGTATTGTTATTTAATCGCACGAAAACTTACGTGGCGAGCAATAATTGTGAATTTTCAATGATTTTAGGTCAGTCTAATATGTTGGCAAATGTACTTCTAGAAAATACGAATTTGGAATAAAATAAAAGATAAATTATATTAAAACATGAATACCTCAATATGACGAGTGTGTATCTTTTGAACGCCATGAGTTGAGCATATAGATAGGTGGCAAAGTCGGCAACACGCGTATGACATGTTACAGGCGTCTGTAAGACTGTGGTGGCCACTTCCTATCAGGTGAGTCACATACCTATTTGCCTGCTTGTTAGTATAAATAAATACATTATTACATGGACACTTGCATCAACATTTCTTGTTGCCCATTCTAAAATTATTTAGGTCATGTCGGACATACCACAGGACATTTAGACCGGACAAATCTGCGGTTATACAATACAGCAGTCCAAACAAGACACAAGCACAAAAAGGTTGTAAATTGCGTAACGGATTTCTCGTGTCCGGTTGTGTCAGGAGCTAAGACAAGGACGCCAAAGTTTCAATAGTTTCTCATTGTGAGGTGAACCGTTAGTAACAGTCTATGTTAGGAACACAGAAATGGTATTTCCAAATGTTTAAAAGTTTTGGGGTGTTCCAATCTATTACAAAAGTCATACTTAGCGTGTGTTGCGGGTCAAATTTAACTTTACTTTTACATAATAATATAAATTGATTTATAATATTATGTAAAAGCAACATTTAAGTATTACTCAAAGCAAAATCTATTTCTATATAGTAAACCAATTTTTGCCTATTTTTCTCCACAATTTATGATCATATTTTGTGAGCAGGTATATAAAATGTTTTATGTTAGTTACGTGTGTTACCTGATAAAGTGCCTATGATGCCTGGGGCTTGGCTTATACATACAAGATAGCTTTGTAGCTCTTGTAGATATTTCCTACTGCTTGCTTAACCACGTGAACGGTTTAATCATAGCAATGTGATTAATCTTAGAATTGGAATCTTTTAAGTCCGCAAGGCCTTACAATACAATGTCCTACAATGTCCCTTTATCTTTCACGATAAAAACAGAGCATTAATTAAGTTTTTTCGTAATGATAGTGGTTAGTTCGCTCTGCCTGTGATTATGGCGGTTAAGTCACTCTCACAATGATCGGTCATTGGATGGATGACAAAAAATGTATTATCTTGAAATCCTTCGTAGGTACTTAAGAGGACACGTTAACCGGTTTAAAACCCGCCAATCCGCGATATTCCCGCGTGGTGGGACATGGCATACTCCTTCTCCATCCGTAAGGAAGACTTGTGCCCCTGCAGTGGCAATGTTAAAATGGCAGTTGACGATGTCGAGAAAATGAAAAGAAAAAAATTTATACACATTTTCTCAAATTGATCCAAATCAATTTATCGGTGCTGATCGTTAAACAAATCTGAGATCGTAATTACTCTAATTTTCCGTAAATTAATTACTAAAACTAATTTAATCCCGCTATTATGCGGTTAATTCGAATCGCTCCAATCGTTTTATTACGTGCCTTAGAAGTAAATTAGTTAATAACTAAAACCTGTAATTAAGAATTAACTTTATTTTAAGAGCAGCAATCGTGCTCGCACTTCTCTACCTAAAAGTAGACTTTTTATGAATTCGTGTATTAAAAAGTAACCTTCTATTAAAGAAGCACATTGTTCTCAGTCTGTCTGTCCGTCTGTCAAGATTCGTTTTCTCGGGAACGCGTACTTCAGCATATCTTATTCCACTTTACCACTGTATCAAGTTGACATTAACATCAAACTCTCAGATTTTTATAACATACGAGTACAGTAAGTATATAACAGTAACTTAATTTATTTCTTATTAAAATATAACCAAATAATTAATGGTAAAGAAAAAGTATCCTTTCAGATGTACCATTACGGAAAACAATCAATTTAACCCCAAATCCTTTCTCTCCCAAGTTTTAAGCAGCGGGATACTTGATAAATGTAATACTATACCGCTTAATATACCGTTATTTATTAAGAGCGGCGTAAGTGGGGGGAGGCGGAGCTCGGCGACCGCCGAGGGCTAAGATACACAAGGGCGTCGCAAGTTCGCAAGAAGAGCGCGCAAGCGTGACCGACGGTGCCCCCCTAAAACTACAAAGATTTTACGAATAATTGTTAGATTGCACACACAACAAACGGCTGTCGACGCCGCTAAATATATATGAGCGTGCGTTAGTATCTGCGAATGAGCTTCTATTTTCACAACAAGGATACTAGAATTTCAGGCAAACAAAATACTAAAAGTTTCGCTTTAGTATCTGCGAGCGATAGTTATAGGGCGCTCCATAGAAATTTCGCCCAGGGCGTTGTAGATGAAATCCAGCACTGTTTATTATAGATATTTGTTGGTTGTTTATTTTATTATTTCTCCCTGTTTTATGGACTGCGTTCCGGGCCATAATCGCGATATTTCTTGTGGCTACCCGGTGTTACAACAAATTGTTATTAGCCTCTGATAAAAATATTTTATCTTCTACGCTCCGACCTCGGAACGGACGAAAATGTTGGGATTTTCGTTGAGCTACAACCATAGATTATTGTATTACGTATTTACTATTTTCTTTCCATGTTTTTATTATAGGTATAACAGTTGGCAGTAAAACGCAAAGTATTTAGCCATTTCATTTAAAGTTCACGTCCGACGGCGGCGTGAATTTTAAAATTGACATCAGAGTTGAACTATATGGGTAGTTATTGCAAACCCATCACCATTAGTAAGTACTTCGTACAACGGAGTACTTAATAATTCCATGAAACACACAAGAGTATTGCTTGTAAGAAATTTTGTACCTACATTGACGGCAATAGTTGAAAATCAGTGTTCCTGTGCTAACATGCAGAAAGTTCACAAAGTTATCGCGTTTTTGCATTGCTGCAGCACACTGTAGCGTCTGTGGTAACATAAATAAATAGTTTTCTATGTCAATGTCTAGTATTCTATGAAATTCTAAAAAAAAAAATGTTTTGTAAATCTCGAATGTTCGTAAGATAAAGTGAAGGTAACTGTGATATCGCAGTCGATATAGTCCTGAGGGATGATGGTGTCGTGGAGCTAATAGAAACACGGGCGTACGTAACAACCATTTATTCCGAACTGGCTCTAGAATGATATCTCACAACCAAGATATTAAGACTACCCACCACCTTTTATAATATACTAACTTACATACATGACAGTAACTTGGAATAAATCACCAATATTTTTATTTTAGTGATATTGGAAGGTGTGGGTACTTTTCTATCGCACGCTTCGCCGTTTTGCTTGCAAAGGTTTCGTGTTTATACTTTTTGGAATGGCTGCAAATTCGTATAAAATTCTATTGGATGTGCAATATCTAGTAGTTCAAAGTTCGCCAGTTGGTTGTCATTGAGTCAGCGGTTCGCAACATTTTCTCAATTTTCCAAGTTTCTGACAATTCGTGTCAATGTTAAATGCAAAAGAAAATTTTAATTCGACCGGCAAGGAATACTTAATAGCATTAAGTCCACCTATTGTCAACTTTTTATGTTATTCAGTAAAGTTTAAATAAATAAACTACATAAAAAAAAAAGATTTGTACTCTAATATATTAATAAATATTCATGTGGTGTTCTAAAATAAAACATTTAAACCAGCCATTCAATTCTCATCAGCCGCATGGAGCTTTCAAGTCTAACGAGCTTTTTGAATAAAAGGATTTGTGTGGTTTCAAATTCAATAGCCTAGCCACAGTGTTTAGATTATTATTTAAATTTAGTTACAAAAAACCTGAACATCAAAGATACGACATAAAACCTATGTTAGATGAATAATTAAGGTATATAAATCTGTGTCTATAAAGATTGGATAAATTTGCTATTTCCACATAACATTACAAATTATTTAATTCGTTTTGTTAGGTATTTCAATATATTTTGTTTTTGTGTATATTTTACTAGAAATTAAGATTATTCCCCCTTTTTATGTCTAAATATAGAACATATCTACAAGTACATTTTTTTCTTACATATCTTTACATAAACAATGTTACCATGTTTTTGAAATTACTTTTTTGGTTAATAAATGTTTTACCGTGTGTTTACATAAATTAAATTTATTAATCTAGGTAATTATTTAAATTTAGTTTTAAAAGCATGTTTTTGTTGACATGCATATAATAAAATTAATTACATGTAAGAAAAAACGAACTATAGTATACCACGGTCCTTAATCCATATAAAAAAGAATAAGCGTTTTTTACCAGCCTAAACCATACAAGCTATAAACGCGAAATTTGGGCAGTAGCTTTAGGTTATTAAGTAGTGCTCAGATAAGAAAGGGATTTTCAAAATTTGACCCCTAAAAGGGTAAAAATTGGGGGTAAAGTTTGTATGAAAAATAACGAAAAGCTTTACTGATCGAATTGAAACTTGACCTTTAGGGTAAATGAGGGTGAAAAGAAATAACAAATAGTCTATCAAAATTTCGTCAACTAAAGATATACGTAGTCAGGTCAGAGGTAAATACCATTGAATTCACGTTGTTACGGTTGATGGTTCGAATCCTGAGCTTCAATTATTTTGAGTTGAATCTAATTATCTATAAGGTCATTTATGTGAAAGTTTTATTATGGTTTTACCCGAGCGAAGCTGGGAGGGGCTGCTAGTTACTTATAAATTACATCCAAATCGAGTAATCGTGTTTCTCAGTGGGAGAGTTACATTGAGGGCTGGTTAGACCCCATACAGTTACATAGTCTAGGAGCTCATGCTGGGTTATTAATACTGTTTGGAGCCCACTTCTAATATTACCTATTCTTTTTTGATACGGTTTAGTGCACATTTAGTTATAGTTTATTTGGATTTGTTTCTTTAACCAAGTACTTAAAAATTGGATATAAGTTACTTGAGACATGGGTGCGGGGATGACCAGTAGGAAAAATATATGTTACATATACAATATAAACTTTTTAACTGCTAAAGTAGAATATGTCTCACATAAACATATTTTCCTGTATAGAAATATATTTGCATAATCTAACCTAATATAGGTTAATAAGTTAGATGGAAATCTAATCTAGTTAATTTAGCGGTATTTGTTATATTTTTTTAATTAACAAAAACTAAGCATTTAAGTGACATATAATAATTTGTTTTATATTTGCAATAAAGTTATATTTTCTGTAAATTACCTTAAATATATTTTTAACTTTAAATGTTAAAAGCAAGGTACGCGCATATATATTTTTAAAACTATATTTTAAAAATGACACGAAACTTTTTCGAACTCAAACGTTCGCGCTCAGAATTTTCAGTCGTGAATTTTTTCATCGCGTTATTAAAACTACTCAAATACGTCCAGAATTAATTGAAACCATGCCGTAATAACTCCGTTTATTTTACTCCAATTTACTGCAGACTGCTCAGTGTAACATGTATTCGTCGAATTCACAGTGGAGCTGGTCTGTTTTTGATGTGTGCATACGAAATGAGAGTGATACTCAACGTAAACGTAAAAGGCAGACGAAAGAGTTAGCCATTGGATTCAGTCGATAATTTTCTCGGGAATCCAATCATAGACAAAAGAAAAATATTACAATCAATAGATAAAAGAATTGCTGTTGTTGTATGTTGTATTCGTCACATTAAAAAGTTAATTAGCAATATTTCAAACATCGAATTTGCATAACTTATTTCATAAAAGTGATTTTAATTTACTGATTATCGATTACAAATTTAATATTGAATATATTAAATTTGTGGTCGATTGTATAGTTGTTTTTATGACGTTTTTGTATCGTTTTTCGTCAATTGTTAAATTCATTGCATGCGTATGTTTGTAGAGTCAATGGATCGTATTTTTCTATGTAATAATACCTCTCCTGTGGAGATTTTTTATACTGCCAAGCAGGCAAACAGGCATACGGCCCACCTGATGGTAAGTGCTTACAGCCTACCAACGCCTGCAAAATCAGGGTTGTCACATGTGCGGTGCGTTGCCTACTTTGTGGTCTAGGATCTTTTGCCACAGTAATCACACTGCCTCTCTCACCCTTCAAACCGGAACACAATGCAAACATGGAATTAAATGAAAAACTAAATGATTAACGTAATAAAGTAAACGCCAAATTGTAATCATTGAAAACTTTTAAGATGTAAGTATCATACGAAAAATACGTATTTACACAGGATCTATCAAGTTTATTTAAAAAATCAAGTTATTTTCATAAAATGTTCGTGTTTTGTTATACACTAGCTGCGCCCAATGGGCTTCACTCTCGTGGAAATTCCTGGATAAAAAGTACCCTAGGTATTATTCCAGGTTATATTCTGTCCATGTACCAAATTTCATAACAATCGGTCCAGTAGATTTTGCGTGAACGAGTCACAAACATACATTAGATATACACACACACATCCTCAAAAACTTTCGCATTTATATTATTAGTAAGATTATTAGACGACTAATGATATTAGACTATTTTTATACACAACGGAAACTGAAACTAAATATGGCAGCAATAGAAATATTTATTAATAGTTAATTAATTACCGAAACCACAAAGCAAATCCCCCAAACATCATAATCGAAATAATAAATAAATTATTTAGATGTCCATTGTAGCTAACATAATTTACCTTTTTACAATAACAATAGCGAGACTACAGATAATTCTCACATTAGAATAGATTAGAATGAAAAAAAATTTGGCGGATTTAAAAATGGCGGCGCTATGAAATAACTTATTTAAAGAACTATTTTCGACCGACTTCCAACGTTAGGTTAGGTTTAATCTTATAGACCGATATATTTTTTCACCTTATTACTTTCCCTCAAATGTAAGTAAACTTGTCCTACAAATGTACGAGTTACGATCAATGTGGCTACATACTGATTGAACACCGTCTGAATAGCCATTCCGGCTCGACAAGAAGAAATAGAACGAATTTACATGCATTTGACAACGCGTATCGTTTATTAACATATAAGACAGATATGTGCTGATGCGAATTCTCGTACATTACGTAGGTTGTATGTGAGCTTCTATTACCTCAATAAAAAACCAGCATGGTAAGTCAAAACTGTCTGCACTGTCTCCCAATAATCTATTATCGGCAGACATCTATTGGGAAACATACAAACGCCTTAATAAATAGCAATATTATATTATATAGTCTGTGGAATAGTAGTTTCCGGGACGCCAATCACACTCCGCAGTCCAGTGATAACTCTGTGTTCACTTTTATTGTTGTCGCAACCGCGGAGCTCGATTGATTCGTGTTTTGCGTGACCATATTGTTTATTCAGCAGTTTTTATTGCTTTTGCAGTTGTAAAAACAACTTGTGGTCCTGTTCCGATAAAGAATAGATTTACAGTGATTAAAAGACCCTTCACGTATCATGAAAAGTTTCTTTTGTTGGTTTTTTAAAGTGTACTAATGAACCGTCGATAAATAGCAAAAATATGTAGAACTAGCTGCGCCCCGGGGCTTTGTTCCCGTGGGAATTTCGGGACAAAAAGTACCATAAGTGTTATTTCAGGTTACATTCTACCCGTGTACCAAATTTCATAACAATCGGTCCAGTAGATTTTGCGTGAAAGAGTAACAAACATACATACATTCGCATTTATATGAATTAGTAGGATAGCAGTGTTTAGTACAGGTGTACAAAAGGAGAGACCATTTAGGTTTAATGTAACATTATTGCAGCACATCAACCAAGCAAATATAATAAAAATATCACCCACGCAACCTCTTCAAGAACCGCACTATACACCACCGTGAATCCTTACATTTATAACAATGTTCTATCGTAATATATCTTTTAAGCATTTTATTATCTATTGCTATCGTCAAAATATAATATGTTTTGGCAAACATCGTAATAAATACCAATAAATTAACTCCATATACAAACAATTTGCTCGTAATATTAAAAATTCAAATGTAAGCGCTACGCTGGGTCGTAGCACCTCTACGATCGGCTACGGCGTAGCAAGCTTAGCTCTAGAATACAAATTTTGCTAAATGGAACAGTGGGGTTACTGCATTTTACATTTTCAACTTGAGATAAAAATAATGCACTTTTCTATGAGCTGAGAATAATGTCGTAACATTTATGTTGTAACATTTCATAGCGGATTGTGTCATTTGATATTAGAATATAAACTTTTGATATAAACTTTTTAATCAAGTGAAAAAGGCATGTTAATTCTTTCGAAGTTTATTTTATAGTTTAATTATTTACACTCAAGACAATTTATTCCCGCGGCTTCGCACGTGTATCGTATCGTAATAATTGTGCACGGGAACATTTATTGACCAACCATGACAACTACATGACGTATGCAAAATTTCAAAGAAATTGGTTCAGCAGATGAGTCGTGAAAAGGTAACAAATAAACAAACTTGTTTTAAATAGCTACGTCATGTCCCACTGCTGGGCAAAAGCCTACCCTCTCTGTTACCATGTATCCAACAAACTTACTTTCTCATTTATAATATCAGATGATATAGTTAAGAATTAATCTAATTAATCTTGAGCTTGTTCCATAGTTCGTTTATTACTCATGGACCAATCGCCAAAACAATCGCCGATCGCATACAAAATAACCTCAAAAAAATTCTCCATAAAAAAATCTCAAGTGCCCATCCAGTGATAACAGAACACACGATAATCACACGAAATTGCATTGTCGTTCAACACACCGTGTAGAATTTAACGACACCTACCTGTAACGACCTTTAATGAATTCGTTAATGAAAATGAACTCTGCGCTTTAATATGAACGTTCTGATAAAGAATTGGTTTTCCCGGCATCATTTCATTTCATGGCTTTTTGAACTATGAAGATTGCTTTTTGACTGCTGCAGCATCTTTGTTCAAGTATTACCGAATTCGTATTTAGAAGACGTAAACTTCTATTGTTTATTGCAACTTGAGCGCGCATAAATTTGTTCGCACAAATTAAAAAGTTTGCCCGTGTGGTCAACAGATCTAAATATAACATGCTGTTTTTTTTCTTTAGAAGCCAGACGTTGATATATCCAATTGTTCCTTGGGGAAATTCAAAGCTATGACCTGATTACTATATACAGAATACATAACTTTTCAGCGTAGTTGTAATAGGTTAAGCCTGTAATAACACATGGTAAAATGGTAACCCGGGCGAAAACGGCGTGGCTAAGCATTTGTTATCTTTTTAACTTGTCGGTTTACGCGAGACGTGGCAGTACCAGAGCAGACGGAAATGATTGGATGGATGGATTTTATTTAAAAAAATATGTTAAAAATTGTCTATTGTACACTGTACAAGATAGTGAATATTTCTTTGAAACAGCAAAGAAAATAATCCATTCTTATCCCGACCGCGAGCACGGCGGGCAATTCTCGTAAAAATCGTGCCAAATTGCCGAAATTGAGAAACAGCTTGCACTCATAGCCGCATTTAAAAGTTGAAACCGCTTCCAGTTTCATTAACGGTTATACCTCAGCTTAACGGCAGTAATTATGCACGCAATTTGGCTCCATTTTACTAGCTGACATGGCCAGGAATCATATGCACACTATTGTCATTTTGTTTTGTTTTACACCAACAGCAAGCAACAAAATTTCACCGCCAGGTAATATTCTTTTTAGCGGGGACTAGCAAAGAAGAAAGATGGTTCCTGCGAAAAATTTTTAGTATGTTTTTTAGCGTACAGGAAAATGCTTAAATGATAATTACTGATAAAAATAAATTTTATCTCTTAGAGGAAACGCTAGCTGAAATTAAAAAAATTCTTGTGATTCGACAAGTGTTCATTATGGTAGCTTTTTATTATTAATATCATTGTAATTCAAATGTATGTATATATATATATATATATATATAATTGAACATATTATATAGATATTATTTATATAATTGTCAATTTAAATGAAGACAAACTCACATAAAATTCACAATAATGTAAATAATAATATCGATATAATACATAGTGATACTTTTATTTATTAGTTTTTATTTTGTGAGGTTACATACCAACCTATGTACTTATCCCCTAAACATTCGGTACAAATGAAATAAAAAATTTTTTTCAAAAGCAATTTTTATCTCGTGATCAATCAAGTTTTGTTTTAAATTGTTTTATTTACTCCTGAGGCGAATACAGAACGGTTTCGGAGCTTTTCCGGAGCGAAAAAGTTTCAATGAGATTGTATTGGCTACTACCCAACGTGAAGGTCACACCCACACCACCTTATTGTTACCTACATCTAATGCCAATACGAAGAATATCGAATTTATTATTTGTTCTGTCCCTTCCATTTATATTTGTTTGTTAAAATATCTTAAAACTTAGCTAAAACTTATATGCTATTTAATAGTATTGTAATTTTTAAACGACAATATGTCAATAACAGAGATGTTTCCATATAAATAGTATTCATCAACATCATCAAATTTTGAATAATTTATTATTTTCCGTTATAAAATTTCCATATAATATTCTATTTCATCAGCTAAGTCGTCTTCGATAAATAAAATGAATATGCCGATCCAATTTTAAAAATAATAATTTTCCAAAAAAGAAACCAGAGATTCTTCATTTATCACTCGGCATACTTGTTTTGGTACCATTAATCTATTGTGTATTTACATTTTTGTAAGTTAAATTTTAAAATTTGAAACTGAATTTATATTCAAAATTTAAGAAGATAAGAGGTATATTTGAAATATTAAAACGTTTTTCAATATGAGACTCGCACGATAAGTGGGTGCGAGCTCCCAACTTGCGAGAAACGAATCAGTGAGTTTACTATGTTACACAGACGCGATTGAGAGGTATTATCCACTAACATTCTTTGTTAAATATTTTATTACATTTTCATACTTTATCCTTCTTCTCTGCGAGTGCGATAGCAAATCTATTAGTGCTACAATTTGTATTCACACTTTATTATTACACTTAAACAATATAGGTGGAAATTATTGTTGATAAAATAAATAAAATAGCATCAGAAAAACGTTTTTCATATAAAATAAAAAGCATCAAAAATCTTTTTTCTAAATGCTATTTGATTTATTTTATTCGATGATTTTATGTCAAAATAAATGTTGCTCTTTTACGCATAAATTCAACCACTGTCAATAACACAAGTAATTTTTCCAAAAAAGGGCACAAATTAAAAAATAATAATTTATCCCCTTTTATCCAAAATTCCCAAGTGAATTGTGAGTTGCATCAACTATGCGTACGCGCTCGAAAACAAATTTTTCGCTTCATCATTCCCCATCATTCCCCATCGTTCCCCATTTCTCACGAAATCGACAGTTTAATACAATTGTGTCGTAATTCTCTTTGTTGGAATGAGCAAAAAGTAAATACCACTTGATTGTCAGATGTCGAATACAGAGTTAAACCGAATTAACAGACATGATGTAAATATTATGAAACTGAAACTTAGGTTGAGTTGCACAGTCAATTTAACGTTGATATTAATCGGCGCGCCGCCGCTGACGTTTTGACAAAATGGCGTACTTTGTTTTTCTGCGCACGTTAAAGTTAACGTAAAACGTGCAACTCACCCTTAATCTACCCATGATAATTGGTCTAATGCATTGTCATGGAAACTGAAGCGATGTGGGAAATTTCAACTCTGTAGGTCAATTGGAAGCAGTAGTGGTTAAGATGCCTGCCTGTGGATAGAAAGGTCCCAGGTTCGAATCATACTCGTGCCACATGAGTTTGTATACCAATCTGACTCTGACTGAATATAGTAGTTTTTATCGACCACCACTTGCTGCCGGTGAAGGAAAACACGTGAGGAAGCCTGCACGCTGGTTGATTCTTATTAACTTGTGTGTGAAATGGAGAAGGCAATGGCCACTCCATTAATAATGCCAAAAAAGTTGTTAAGTGTGTTTAATTCCACGTAATAACCACGACCCTCAGCCATGAGGAATACGACTTTGAAGAAGATCAACTGGAAGTAGGAGAAATCCAACTTGCAAGATTTGATTACAGACAACGGGACAGGTGAAACTAAATAAAAGCTTGTAAAAAAGGTTTAGCTGTAAAACTCAAAAAAGGGTAATTACTCAGAAAGACAAATGCCGTTAAGATAATTCAGCTCACGTACAGCGCTATCTTTTTGACAAATTGCACGTAAAACGCACCCCCATTACTCAGGTGTCTTAATCATGAAGTAATAAGTTTGACTGTAACATATTACACAGGTCAAACATTAGAATTGTCAAAAAATATTGAAGTCTGATAATTGAATAAGATTTGGAATTAATGGCCACAAGTTGTCTACTGTATTTTGTATATGACATTTAAATTGATATGACATGTCAATTAAATTCGTGCATTCGTGGTATCGTGGCATCGTATTTAAATTGTTTTTTCTTTTTCTTTACTTAAGTATGTATAGCAGCGACTACAAATTTTGATACTTCAATTTTGGATGCCGGCTCAAGTTTCCATGTCATTCTGTATGTAGTAAGTAACACACGATTTCGACGAGAGAAATTACCAAAAACCACAGCTGGCACCAACTTGCTGATTACTGACGTCCAGAACAAAGGAGGCTGATTGTGATTCGCGCCATAATAACGGCTTTGGATGTCGCATTGACCGATGCAGTGAAGAGTAGACTTGTAAAGGAACAGACTTGTATCACAAAAGAAGTTCTGTCGGCTCTTTCGCTTTTGTTTAACTATTGCTCAGTCGTTTTCCTTTATTTTGTCGCTATTAAATGAAAAAATGATATGGACATTCGACGTAAGTCATTATGTCAAAACATGTGGGAAACAATGGGGCGCCACGACGCATTATAGCAATGAGGCGTGCCACTAATTAGTAAAGAAAATTATAACAATCCGATGCTGTACATTATACACGCAATTTTGGACGTAGTTATCAAATTGATAAATTATTTGAATGGAGTGGAAGCTTGGTAAAGTCTTAAAATATTGGTGTTATAATTTCCAAATTTCCAATTGATCAAAATTAGTATTCCATATTTGGATGACATCGTCAGGCTGGACTAGTACACGAGTTGAATTCGTACCGGTTTTTTTATAAATATAAATTTACCCATTAGATTTAATTGTCACAAAACAGACCAATAATAATTTCTCGAGCGGAGCGAGCTTACCGAAACGAAATTCCGATTGTGTACCGTCGCATTTACAACAACCAAGAAAGCTATGAATAAATTTCCAAGTTCGTTACCAACTGGATTGACTGCTTGCCACTGAGGTGCTGCCTTCCAATGCAAATTATTTTATGTACTGACATCCGAGCCCCTGTGATGTGGTTTCACATAGATAGATACACGGAGGCTATCAGGAGTTGTCGTCTTTTTTAGAGTTTCAAAGGGTAAAACGGGGGTCTCAGTTTACCCTTTACTAAGACTCCGCTGTCTACATCTGTGTGTCTGTCCGTCACTAGCTGTATAGGAGTAGGTAGAGGCACCCGCATTATTATATTAGCGATCCGCCCCGGCTTCGCTCTAGTAAAACCATGATAAAAAACGTGGTATATGTCATTTCTGAATCTCTATGCCAAATTTCATCAAAATTGGCCATATTTGTTGTAACAAATACTAAAAACACCATAAAATAAATAAGTGATAAGCATGCTACTCGTATATATCTACTAAGAAAACAATATTTAAAAAAATAAATAATTTTCCCAGCTCATAAAATCCGCACAGTCAACTATATCTCAATATGCCGTAATAGATGACAAATTGTTCGCCACTGCACAGATTGCTCAGAATCAGAAAATATTTTAGAGTAATTTACACAAACGAAAAAGCAACCAGTATTTCAAAACCGCAGTACGAGTTAAAATAAAATTTTCAACAAAATGTAATCAAAATAAGCATGTTTCGTTATATAATCTTTGTGGTAAAGTACCCAGTCGGCCAACTGCATCGTACTTACTACTCTTGCAGTACAATTTCACGGCCAATGCCTTATTTTGTGTCTTTAGTCGCCCAACCATTGAAAAAATTTCTAATTTATATTAATAAATGTTGTTGCTAACTTTAGCAATAACTAAAAAACGTATGCCTTACTATTATTTAAAGGCTGATGAATCAGTCACAAAGTTTGTAAATGAGAATCTTCAAATACCATTGGGGTTTCATCAAAAGTTTAAAAGACTGACTGTTAAAAAAAAAAACCTCTAAAAATTTCTGAATGATTTGTGAGGCAGTACTGTGTAGCCAGCATCCAGGATAATTATTATCACAATAAAAAATTGTCTACCAGTTCACAAAGTTTCTAATACCACTGGATGGGAGGCTAAACTCCGCATTAGTAGTCAGTATGCGGGCCCAATCGCTGCACAGGATATACCAGAATAAATAACAGTATCTCGCTCAATCCGCGTTGTCTATTTCTTGCACGAACTGCAGTATGTAGTTGTATTACTGTGTTTAGAAGATAAGATAAAACTTAATATAGTACGCTGTCTGCGGCTTATCCGTTTTTATAAAACAAATAATATTTCTTTGATTTTGAAGTCCTATTTTTGTCAGTCCCAAGCTTTTCACTTTTATTACTATTTGAAGCAATAGAAAAGTAACTGTTTCGATTTTTATCCTTGCATATTATAACAAAAAGTCCTCTACCGTGTCTGTCTGTTAGCGATAATTTGCGCGGATTTTTATGCGGTTTTCACCAATAGATTGTGTGCTGCCTGAGGGTTAGGGTATAAAATTTATTATGTTTTTACACGAGCGAAGCCGGGACGGGCCGCTAGTATTATTTCAGCACGTCTTCGCGACGTAACGGGCTATCCAAGGGTGGGCAGTTTTCTTGCACAGAGGATTGCCATCTCAGTGCAATGGGGTAATGCAGCCAGCCTTCTTGGAGCCCTTCGTGCTTGAATCTCTTTTTTACTTATACTATTGCCTAGTTTTTAGCAATTTTTTTGGTTACGTATTCTATAATTACATGAAATATATTTCACCCGTATTTCTCTCCAATGTATTAAATGATGATATGATGTAATTAAAATTAAATAACCTTTTGCGTCACCAATAATAAACACAAGGCAAATAATTCTTCTCGGTATTGAGTTGACTTCAAATACATGAGTCAAATATTATGTTGTTTATTTACAAGGAGTGTTTTGATTTCAAGCGTGGTAATAAATATAAAGAGTAAGGATTTCTTTTGAAATCAGCAATGTCATTTCGGGAGCAATTTAAACGTATAAAGAGAGTACGTAATAGACAGACGTATAAATATCATTATAGAAAAATATTCAGATATTTATTGAGGTAAATAAATGAACGTTCTATTTTTTATATTTATTACGGTCAGAATTCGGATTTACGACCATCAATAAAATTTTGTAATTAGTAAATTAAAGTTAATTTGATACTGGGCCAACGTTTTATTAATTTCTATCATGGCGGTTAAGATATTCTCATAATGGTCGATCATTGGGATGGGTGACCAAAAATATCTTGAGCTCCTCCATGCTTCGGAAGGCACGTAAAGCCGTTGGTCACGATTGTATTTTCGGGAACGACCACTTAATAAAAAACTAAGAACTATGTCTCATTGCTGTGTCGTGTTACATTGCGATGACGCAGCATGTTTTAGCTCCATTGTTTTTTTTAGGTTTTGAGTTGATGTACGTCAAAACTTCACGTAATTTCTTTGTTATCTATCGATGGACGTTAAAATGGCGGAACTCGACTGAGCAACGGGGTTTAGCTCTAAGCACTTTTGTCTGCTTCTCTTAAGTAAAAAATATTTATGTTTCCCAAATAATATGTTGTATTTTCATCTTGCCGTTACATAATTTAATATTTTCCACTTGATACAAGATCATCCAGATACATAATTCACGAGGTGCTAGGTACCACCGACTCGCTCAATTATATGAAATGTATTTTCAGCTCAACAATGAATTACTTCGCGTCGGCTACAATGAAATTGCATTAAATATTTATAAGCTTCAGCATTTTAATATCAAAAGCTCCTGGATAAAGCTCACATATTCTTTGTGGCTTACCAAAGCTTTCTTCGAGGTGGGCAAGTCACTTAGTAGCTTTATAATGAGAAAATATATATAGGTAAGTTATATTTCACTAACACAATTAGTTTTTAAGATTAGTAATACAATAGAATTGAGTTAACAAACAATAAATATTTTTATTTTATTTTTTTGATAAGATACAACAAACACAATTACATCGCTTGCCGATAAAGTATCTAATAGCATATAAATCATATCGATGATGGAACAGATAGCATTTAAAATAATGTTTCACTACTGGTAAATATTTTATTTTATAATATTTTACAACTGAAGCGGTGGTGGCGTAATGGTTAAGCCTGTGGATCGAAAGGATAAATTATTAGGGGCCCTAAAAAACTGTGAAGCAGTGATGGTCAAGTGGACCATCCGCATGTGATCGAAAGGTCATAGGTTCTAATCCTACTCCGTGCCACATGAGTTTGTAACGCCACGCATTATGACCTCTTTAGTCATATCGCGTGCGCGCTGGCATGATTTTTATTTCTTTCAGTCTAAATTCAAAATTTCAAATTATTGTTCCACTTGATATTTTGAAATCACATTTTGACTCATTCATTACCATAACGATATCGGCACGTACCACAGTACGGTGTAATAATAAAATATCTTAAATTATTTATAGACCCTTGAAGGGTAAGTGTTTTAATAAGTTTCGGAAAAGTGTTCTAAATTTTACAGTGATTTAGTGCTATAGTTTTTTTTTTTTTGTTCACAGGTCTGTATTTTACTTATTAATTATATTATTATACAACTGTCTGCCTTTGCCTATCAACCCTACCTGAGATTACACCACCTCCTAACAAGTTTGTATACCAACATGACTCATGTAGTTTTCATAGACCACCAACTGCTTCTGGTGAAGGAAAAGATCGTGAGGAAACCTGCACACTGATTGATTTAATAGTGCCAAGAAAGTTGTTGCGTGTGTTACAACCCACGTAATGACCACGAGCCTCAGCTATGAGGAAATACGACTATAAAGACAGATTTTGTTATTTTAACAGTTAGGTTTCGGTCTGTTATTTTGCAATATGTTATTTTATCAGGAAGTGGTGATACAGGTCCTAAATGAACTTTGAATGTATGAATTCAGAACTTTTATTCCTTTCGGGACCAGTATAACATGATGAAATCTCACATGCTTACAATGCACATTGGGATACACGAGGGCTACCACGTGGCCTAAATTAAATAAGTATAATACTTTTTCTAACTTTTGAAAACGAAAATTCGCTGAGACACTGATTGAAGCGAAAGCAAAATTATTCCTAAACGGAGGTTTTTTAAAATCTCTTAATGAGAAATCTATAGGTGACAGCCGACGCTAAAATGTTAAAATATTCACAGATTACAAATCTGAAGAATTAAAAAGGAATTTTGTACTTTCGCGTTAATGGTAATTACTTCCAAATGCCCGTTTAAAAATAACTTAGATTTGGGGAAGTCCAAGCAGTTTTTATGGTCTGACAGGGGAAAAAACTGACTATGCATATTTTTTGGGTAATTAGCCAGACGGAGTGATTTTAATAGGTTTTAAGGCGTAAATTTATCGCTGCAAAGATTCCAATATACTCTTGGATACTTCATGGATGCATATTTACTATTATTTATCATAAAGGTACTTCATAGATGAATGGAAGTAATTAGGCACAACCTACAATACCTTTTCTCCGATATCCAAATCGTGAAAACTACAAGACTCATTGACATAAAATTAACCGGAAAAACTAGAGACAGATGAGAGAGAGTCGTATATTTGTGTGAGAATTATACATTTTAGCTGATGGGACAACTACACTTCATAATGTAAGACTTTAATTGTACAGAATTCCCCGTCATATATGCACCGAAAGTAAAAAAGAGAAAGAAGCAGTGACCAGGGGTTAACACCGTCCGCCTGAGATCGAAAGGGCTCAGGTTCTAATCCTATTCGTGCCACATGACTGTACATCAATCTGACTCATGTATTTAGTAGTTTTCATTGACCACCACTTGCTTTCGGTGATGGAAAACATCATGAGGAAACTTGCACTTGTTCACTTGTATGATTCATTAGTGTGTATGCGACTACTTGCCACTAGATATCGGCAGGTAGTCGGAAAAGTCAAGTCAGATGCCTTTAGCCGACTTGAATAAAATCTGACACACTCGAAAACAAGAAAAGGACCTAGAAATACTAGATGAGCTTCGCATATCAATGGATATCTTCTACTTTACACACAAAGGCATAGAATTCGATTTATCGTAATCACTTTTTCACAATTCAATTACGTAATCGTATAAATTCTAAACAATACCTATAGAAAAATGAAAATTATCTTTGTTTCGTGTGAATTCAAGCTGTCTGTGGTTTGAATACTTTTGGTTGGAAAATAAAAACAAGAAACTTCTACAAAGTATACCTACTTATAAAGCAAAAAAGTATGAACAAAGTTACACAATGGTAATTTTGTTTACTGGAAGTTATAAAACATTTGTACCTACTTGAATGATCTGTCCCTATTTTTTTGGATTCGAAAATAAATCAAAATATTTCTTATTAATACTCTAAATGCGAATGTTTGTGAGTATGTTTCTTACTTTTTCACGCTCAAACGGCTGGGCCAATTTTTATGAAATATGTTATTAAAGTAGCTGATAACATGGATTAACACATAGTATTTGGTCAAAAAGTCTGATAGTAAATGGCGCTGTATAAATTAGATGTCGTAATACATAAGAAAAATAACGCAGTACTTTTTTTTAAATTTAAAGTATTGGTTAGCATATCAACTAAACTAATTTTACTATATGATCGTATGAACGAGAGTGTGATATGAGAGTAGTTGCGTAGCAGGAGTCAAAGCAAAGACCTGTATACTATAGTAAGGTAAATAGTATCTTGAAATAAAACATAATACAATAAATTGACAGTTCAAAATTGTATGACAATCAGTAAGTCACATGAAGAGAGATTTTTGCCATCCTTTAGTGTAATTTCAGAGTGTATATAAACGGACACTAAATTAATATCAACCCCTGTTTTCGTTCAATCGACATCTGACTCTCCAATTAACGATTTCAGATTTATCGCCTCACAATTCTGTTCCAATTCGAATTTTGAATTCGAATCGTTGCAATCGTATTAAAACGAACTGTGACAAGTCGAGACAATAATAGGTACCTTTCATTACTTAAAATAAAGTGGATTTATGAATATATTTATTTTTGATTGATTATTAATATAAACAACCATAAATTTTTGTATATACGCTAATGTGAAAATAAGTACCTAACTTATAGAACACATGCACGAAGCATGGTAACATTATATTTTTGTGCACAGTCGTTCAAAAATGCAGAAAAGCAATTTATTTTTTGTTAAAAACTTACCACAAATAAAACGGATTAAATTTCAGATCAGGATTCTGTGCCGCGCTGGCTACACTTAATTTAAAAAATTAAAGCGTTCTATTTTTAAAATAAAACGGAGGTCGGAGTGTGTTCGGGCGATTCTGTCACCTAGCGGGGATGAGTGCCCGCAGAAAAGATTTATTTTCCTCACACACACCACATGCCCAGCTTGGGTCGAACACGGAATTAGTGTTGCCAGCTATGAACAATAAATGGCATATTGAAAAAAAATTGAAATAATGAGAAAGCCATTTTTTATTTTCGACTTCGTTATTTACTTTTATTTTTGCCATTTTTTCATTGAGTAACTAGCAAGTAGTATAAAGTAAGATTTTTCTGTGAAAAATATGAACATGAATATTCTTTGGAGAACAATTATTGAACTGAAAGAACAATCATGTTATGAATTTATCCAAAAATATTTGCATTTCGGTTGCATTAAAAAGTTAACTATTCTGGCAACACCAACTAGGATGGGACTGGGCATGCTTGATAATAGTAATTTATTACCCCGAATTTAAACCGGAACGGAATAGCCGACATTTAAATAAATATTTACTCTAGTCCACGTAACAGAAGACGAATGGTCACAGAATGGGTATAGTATTATATAAATTATCTCTCTCTAATTTAAAAGTTTTCCCGGTTGTTTCCTCAGCCGTCATAGCCGAGGGTCCGCTATCCTACTTTTTCGTCTCCACCTCGCTCGGTCGTCGGCATCCCTAGTTGTCAAACCATTGTCACGCATATCATCCTTCGACAACGACATCAAGCCAGCATTTCTTGGGTTGCCCCTTCTGCCAGGGCCAAGCGGGAGCGGCATAGCCAGAAGATTCCCTATGTAATTTGTCGATCTACGCAAACAAATAATCTGTTTTTACGCTATTATTTCGTGCTGTATAGTAAGGAGAAATTCCGACAGAAATTTCTAAGAGATGACTAGAGGTCTATGTGTCGGGTAATTATTAAAAATTATTTTATATTTACTGTCATTATCGTTTTACTGTCTATGTACTCAATAAAATTATGTACATACCTACTAATTGTATTAGAATCTTAAACATGTTATTAGGTTCTTCAAATCAAGCATTTAAAATATCGAATCATATTTTTTCGTGTGGGGGAAACTATCTTGGGGATATTATGAAAATAAACAAAAATGGCGCGAAAAATACTTGACCTTGAAAACTTGATGCTACTGACGTATTCTTGACACTAACGCCTCACGCGCACAATGCGGTCAGACCAAACAAGATGGCGGCTAGATTAATGTTGCCAACAAGAAAATATCGCTCAGATTAGTAGATTTTTGTATTTTGTCTGTCTGTTCGCGATAAATTCAAAAACTACGCACGGATTTTTATACGTTTTTCACCGATAGATAGTGTGGTTCCTGAGGAAGGTTTAGGTGTATAATTTATTATGTTTTTATCCGAGTGAAGCCGGGACGGGCCGCTAATAAGAAATAAAACTTAAAATCCTGGCCATCAAGGATTATTTCTTACGAGCTGCATAAGCTATTTTTAGATTAATCTAATTGTTGGTCATGTTTAACTTGTATTTTTTATAAAAGACCCAGAAAGAAAATTATATAGAAAGGCTTAAATAAAAGACTTAAAAGAAACCACTCTGGCATGTAATTAACACGTATTTTAACTTGCCGAGGAACGAAATAAAAACGCATATATCTCAACAAACGCAAAATGCAAACTGGTAGAATAGTAAAAAATACTGGCAACAAAGATAATTACTAACTAACAGCTTCGTATTTTCCGCGCCAAAAAACGGGCTTAAACCACAAACTGACTATCTTGTTCCAGCGAATACGAAATAGTGTTTCTTTCTCGCTCGATCATAACCCGGTGTACTAGGTGAGCGACGTAACGCTGCACATTGAACATTTATGAATACGGCGACAACTTAGAGCGAGGTTTCATTGCTGCAGCTCCGTCGCCCTGCATTCCGTCCACGGATCTACGCAGTTGCATGGCACAACGGCGTGCGTCGACATATATTAATGTCAGATAGACCTATGTAAAACGACAGAACGGTAACGTTTAGATTTTCCTTGCTTTGATACAAAGCTCAATTTAAAACTAAATGAAATAATAAAATAAAACTACTTAAAACGTAATATTATTGACAATGATATTACGGTCGTGATTGCGCGGCGTCCTGCTGCCTTACCGCATTTGTCGCTTACTCAGGACGCTGGGTAACCTATTCTCTACAATCCTACATAAACGCTTTAGCACCCTGCTAGCGAAATTGAACATTTGTTAGACTGTGGACGTGGGGTTTTGAATTGTAAAGATAACTTATTCTTTCACAAGTTAGTTTTAAACTGAAAATGACTGAAACTCGTTGGTTTTTATGGACATTTCTGTATTTAACATGGCTCTTGGAAAAATTATGTCACTATACTAATTAAGAAGTCAACTGGGACGCAGAGAAAAGTTCATCGTTGAACTGGCGGGAAAATGAATTAGGTTGACACAGTAAATAGCGCGGAAAAATTATTATCTTATGCACGTTTTTTTCTAAATTAAAGATCATTATTATGACGAGGTCCGGGACGGGGTGAGCTAAGAGTTGGCCACACTTAGCTTCAGGGGTTGATTGGTGGATTCGAGATTAAATATTATAATAAGATGCTAGCCGAGGCCTATGAGAAGAACTAGAGATTCTATGACGGGAAGGGTGATCAACTTATATGTTTTTCCCTTGATTGACTTTTACAATCTGTCCAGGAAGCTGATGACATTTTATTTCCCAGACCAGCATGGAAATAAAATTAAGAATAGTATATGTATTCCACACATTTAATAAACATGTGTTCATTGAGTAAAGGTACATTATATGTCCGATTTTTAGTTACGCATTTTATAATATGCTTTATCATCTAATTAAATTTAATACTTCATTACAAATTAGATATGAAGTTAATTGTAATATCATTAAATATATGAGGAAATCAATGGCGCAGTGGTTAATGCGCTCGGCCTCTCACAATGGTCGATCGTTGGATGGGTGACCAAAAATGTATTATCTTGAGCTCCTCCGTGCTTCGGAAGGCACGTTAAGCCGTTGGTTCCGGTTGTCTGCAGACGTTAAAACTTAATCCGAAATGTGCCGTCGTGATGGGTCATGGCCCGTACTCCTTATTAATACACAAGGAAGACCGGTGCCCCAGCAGTGGGCATGTTTAAATGACTGTTGATAAAGATCATTGAATAAAAATTCAATTAAAAATACATTTCAAAAAACTGTACACAACATACCTTGTATTTTTGCATTTCCTGAAATCGTAACCCTTCCATTTTATCTTTAATCTCAAAATATGTTACTTTCAGAATTTTTAGACGTTTGAAAAATGCCATACTGTTCAAAATACGATTTATCACTCGGAGGAGACTACGTAGTTGTTTTAGATTTAAGATTTTTGCGCCAAGAGGCTGTGCCATAAATCTTTTCTTATTTCAACGTCGAAAACATAATCTATTAAGAATTTTGCCATAAGTATATTATTTAGCATAGTGCCAAGTGCTTAATAGATGCTTTTTGCATTACGAATTTATTTAAACTTCTTCTTCTTCTTGTGTTCATCCCACTCATGTGGGGTCGGCACAGTATGTAAGTTCCGTCCATTTCGTTCTGTCATTTGCCATATCTGCTAATCATAAATTAATTTATTTAAACTTATTTACAAAATATCTTACCTCACAAAAATAATCCCCAAAATAAATTAATGTAGTTAAGTCACGAGTCCTGGCGTGTGACCCCGCCCTAAAATAGGACCACTCCATATGCTCCAGTGGACGTCGTACGAGGCAACTAAGTAACACATAGCATAGATCTGACAGACCGCAATAACATTCTCAAAAAGGTTTGACGTCATTCAGGAGGACGTTTATGAAATTATACCTACCATTTTTTTACGCAAACCCGAACCCGGCGTCATAGCTCCGAATGAAACCAAGGACATGCGAAAATGAGGGGAAGATTTAAATTACTTGTCTGTCTCTGGGTTATAAACGTGTTAATATTAGTACTTTTGAATTCAATTGGTTCAATAGTTTAGGAGCAAACTAGTTGTAATGGCTGAACAGTTGTGAAGCCAAGACCGTGCGAACTAAAGAAGAAAAAGAAGAAAAGCGGGAAGCACTTAGAGAAAATAGAGAAGCTTTTGTAGATATATTTCAATCGAATTGCTGGTGAAAATATGATACACAGTAAAACATTGAAGGATGGACAGATTTTTCTTTGCTCAATTCTCATGCGCCGTAAGTAAATAGTCTAAATTATGTGACGATTTAAAATTTTGTACCAGGAAAAAAATAATATCATAAAATATTCTGTTAGAAGCTCTAAGCTAAGAAATATTCTTCACCAGCCTAACCACAAAATCGTCAAAATTATAAATTAATTAGGTATATCAGTTACACATCAGTTTGACGAGATATACACCACAGAATACGCAAAAGGTATTATTTAAAATAAAATCTAAATCCTGTCATAAGATATGAAAGATTACCTGCAAACATACCGCGGCAGGAAGCTGGTCCAAGTGATAAGAGTTGTTGGATTCGATTCCCAGTGCAGAATCTTTTTATATCATTATTTTTTATAATTATTAGGCAACATTAATATTTTATTATTTATATTTTATACTAGATGCACTTATCGCACTACATATGTGGCTTTCAGAGCGTATCAACCGTTGCGGCCGCGCTGTCGTATCAAATTTTGTCAAAGACAAGAATTACCTATTCTCACCATCTTTAAAATAATTAATCTATTCTATCGTAATATCAATGCTATGAATGATTGATTTTGGAAATGATTCCACTTGGATTCCATTCTCAAGAAAATTGATGTCTCGTAATGACAGCGTGGCCGCAGCGGTCGAAACGCTCTGAGAACAAAACTGTTAAAATTCACTTCCGGGTTTATTTATTAATTAAAAATTAAAAACTAATTTTTCAAAGAACAACTTTATACCTGAATGCTAAATGCTAATGTAACCTATCACTTACTTTTATTCACTTGATTTTAAATTCATTCATTCATTCGCTCGCAAGGCATTTAACAAATCAATCAAAGCAAGTAATCTTTCACACTAATCTATCACTATAAGCCCGCCACATATGTTTACAAAACGTTTACAAAGAAATCACTCATAGCGATATTACCGATTGTACTTAGTAGGTAGCTATAATTTTGTGTTTTTTTATTATTAT
Source organism: Plodia interpunctella (assembly GCF_027563975.2). Taxonomy (NCBI): domain Eukaryota; kingdom Metazoa; phylum Arthropoda; class Insecta; order Lepidoptera; family Pyralidae; genus Plodia; species Plodia interpunctella. The sequence continues at coordinate 7,665,777 of NC_071308.1, read as the reverse complement.
TATTATTATACAATAAAGGGTTAATTCATTCATTCACTAAACGTGGCCTTTGGGTTTCGCAATACTGGCTCTATCTCGTTCTGATTGTATATATCCAGAAAGAGACGCAGCTATCCTCGAAAAGCTTCCCAGCCGCCGTCTCTCGTGCCTCATCAGCGTGATGGCTTCCCAGAAGCTGCTCAATTCAGAGAACACATGTGTGTGTCAAACTGAGCAAGATTGATAGCGGCTTCTCCCAATGGAGAAAATTGGCTGCAATGTCTTGATGATACGTGTAAATGATGGCCAAGGTGGCACAGTAATAACCTAGTAAGTATATATATCTGTTTCTCATGTATATATATATATATATATATATATATATATATATATATATATATCTGTCTCTCATGTTCGCATGTTTCTAATTGCATACGAGTTTGTGACCCCGTGAAACCCGAAGTCAGCTAAAACTACAAACCATTAATTGTTTGCAGATTTAGCTGTGATTTTACAACCAGAGTTTAATCTTCTTTGCAAATGCTATTATTACCTCTCAGCTGCCTAGGCTTCCTTCTACGAATCACAATTCCTTTATTCACATACAACTAGGTACACTAATAAATAGACAAAAGTGTCTGTCTGGAATGTAAACGTGTTATTAATCCTAATTAGTTTACTTTATTATGAACTAATTAGAAATAATAATTGAGATAAATAAAAATATAAAATCGAACAAGTTTTTTTACAAAAATAACATTTTTGCTTTATTTTCACCAGAGAGATCTTGTGGCATTTAACGCCTGACAAAAAACCCAAGTCCGTGCTGTAAACGGTTGAGGATTTCCCTTGTTGGGAGCCGATCCTGGGTGCACCAGGTAATGCTTATCATAATAATGCAAACTGAAGCGACGTGGGAAATTTCAACATTGTAGAATAACTGGAAATAGGAGAAATCTAACTTGCAAGATTTGAGACAGACATACAAACAAACATCGGGACAGGACAGGTGAAACTAAATAAAAGCTAGTTTAATACTTAGTGTGTCAATAAATGAAAATTCTAGGCAAAATAAGAGTCGTATTTTTTTATTCCGTTCATATTTCCGTGCGTCTGTAACCCTCTACCCTACCCACATAATGCCAGCTCCACACTGCGTCGCCGAACAAACGCCGAACGCGAATACGCGAAAATTGCGCAGTATGTTTGAGTGTTATCATTTACTGCAATGATAGATCAGCAATGTATACCGAATTCGCCAAATTTCGGCGAACTCTTTGGCGACAGTGTGACAGCTGGCGTAAGGTCTTTATATGTCGTGTAAACAGGATGCGTACATCAGAATTCAGGTAAGCATTTCATTGGGACAGTAAAACTCCTTCTTTCATTCGCAAGTGCTTTCGGGTTATTCGCACACGCATCACGTACTGTCGATTTTCGAGTTTGTACAAACTTCGTTATTCTTATTTCCTCACGATTTGGCCGTGGAAACGTATGCTTTTTAGGGTTCCGTAAACACGACAGTTCCCTATTAAGTACTGAGAAGAGTTATAATGGCCCAGCTAAACTATAGAAAATAAATATTTCAGTATCTTCCGTGTATAGGTCCGTGTATCGTTACGCTTTGTCTGTACAATTAAATTTCTCTAATAATTTTGACTCCTTACCAAAAATTGATCGGCCACGCGAACGTAGTCGCGGGCTTCAGCTAGTTATCTATATATAACTACGCTGTTCATCCGTCTTTCTGTTCTTCTGACACCGTATGACGGTATAAAATACCATAAATCGTGATAGACCAACTGTCTATCACGATTTATGGTATTTTATACCGTCACATTTAAATTGTATCAGTTTACACAGATGATGTATCTGTTACTACTTTTAAACTTTCGCGTTGCATATTTATATATTAAACGACAGGTGTTAATTGCGCACATACCTTTTTTATTTCCCAGACGTTTCGGAACTTTGTAAAAAAGGTATGTGCGTTTAATACCTGTCGTTTCATATATGACGTATTATGTTGCCGATATGACAAGAAATACTATTAATCAAAAGAAAGAAAATATATATTTTAGAATATATTTATCATACAACAAAAGCGATAATGATATATAGACAGAAATAAATCATTACGCTATAACTACTAACTGGTTACTGCTATATACCTTTTGCATTGTTTATGCAAGTCCGTAATTTTTCAAAATATTGTGCATCATGAGCGAATACGACTTACTCTTGGCCGGCTTTATTTTTAACGTCGTATGAAAATCCCTTACTGTCGCTGAAATTATTTACTTGTCTAATATAGTTGGTCGTGAATTCTGGTCACGTCCTAAGGACGGTTCAGACTGAACCTCGCGATGCTGATTTTGAAAAATGGTCCTGTTATGTCGATTGTGGAAAATAGAATTACTCCAGTTTTATATCGATATCGGAAACCAATTTAGTGTCTTAAGATGGTATAATAGTTGAATATATGAAGAAGTAGCTAGCACTTTTTAGCAAAAATTTTTTTTAATGATGCTCTTTTGAATTGCTACATCAGTTAGGGGCAATAATAATAACCATGCTACTCAAAGTTATATCCGTAATTCTATCTATCCGTAAATCCGTCCGGTAAAATTTGCGTGATTAAATATTACCTATATATTGCATATTGAGTACAGTTATCCGTACTTCCATACTTAATATTACAAATGCGAAAGTCTGTCAGTCTATTCTGCTTTCACGGCTAAACTTGGACCGTTTTTAATGAAATTTGGCATACAATATTAGCATACAGAGACAGACAGCGGTAAGCGGCTTTGTTTTATACAATCTAGTCATAGTGATACTTGACAGCCTCAATATTCTATTAACAACATAATAATATTATCGTCACATCTAGAGAATTAACTTCCATAAGAAGCAGGTACCCGAGACAATTTCATAGAAAGTTTCCTGCACGGAACGATTACCGGCATCCATCGCCAAAACACCTGCAATAAATCATAAGTATTATTAAGCAACAAAAGTAGACTAATACCCAAACTTCGCATCTCGCATTATGGATTAAAATTATCTTCGCAGGCTACACTTTACTGGTTTAATATCGGTTTTTGGAAGAAAGAAAAGAATATTTCAGTTCTCCCGCACCCGCTGTCTTTATGTCTGATATCTGGAATGATAATTGTCGACATCGTTCATTAAAACCATCGTCATATAATATAACGATTATATTCATTTTGAGATCGTAGAAAAGACCATAGGTACTAAGATAAAAAATGTGAAAGAACCAGCGATCACCAGCTTGTATGTCGTTTGTGTTATTACAGCGGCGACAAGCAAAGAAAATCAATTTAATAATGGCGTAGCGTGAATCAATGAATAAATTAAATTTATTTCAGAAAGAGAAACATTACATTTTTTTTCCTGCACACGTCTCACTGTTGGCGCCATATTATTATAATAAAATTGTGTGTAAATATCAAATAACATCTCAACTTGATACATTCAGGAACATTTAAAAAATAATTTCAATAATATTTTCATATAAAAAGAATAGTTACGTTAGTTTTAAAGACGAAAAATAATGCCTTTCTCTACTTGTATAAAGCTTAGTTGACAGTTTCACCATCTCAGCTCACAATACATGTATTGTGTGACAAGACGCCCAAGTTTCGAACTCCAGGCTCCTAGTCTAAAGTTTTGGGTGTCATGTCTGTGTAACATCTAAGTTGCACGTTAACTTTTAAACTATCTGTTCTGTTTTGCCTCCTAACTTATTTATAGGCTGTAGGTCACTCCACCCTTCTTTTATTATATTTAGTCAAACGACGTCAAAACGACAACTGCTGAGAAAAAATGCCGAAATGAATACCATTTAAACAGTTTATCATGTCAGATGGGCCCGACATTATTGTTTTTACACATCATTTTTCGGATAGTACTTATAACAAAATATACGGATAAAAAGTGTACATAAAACATTTGTAATGATTGTGATCCAGCGCTGATACTTGCCACTATATATCATCGGAAGTCGGTTATTCATATTAGATGCCTTTAGGTGCCTAGAATAATATGAACGGCATCAGTGTTAGTGCTCGAAAAGAAGAATGTATTCTTCTTTTCGAATAGTTTTTAAACTATAGACATATAATACTACCTTAGGTTTCCTTCTTTTTCTTCTTTAATATCAGGTTATGATTTTAATCACTTTCCCCACCCTAAAATGATAAATACAAAAAGTTGTAACGAATTCCAAAGCTAAATAGATTTAAATTGTATCCAGAATTAAGTAATGGCTAAAGTTTTATATCCATTTGAATGAGATCGACGCATAGGGAATATCAGGGTTGCGAACGGCCACATCTTTGAGGTTGAACAGATTGAACGCTTGTATATTTTCAAATATGATTTACATGCTTACAAATTGTTTTTGTGATTTTAACAATTCAAATGTTTGTTTAAAATAACGTAATTGCATAAGTAAACACAGAACGTAAGAAACAAGAAAGAACACAAGCATGGGGGACTAATCAAATATAATATCAAAATCAATGAAGAATTTGAATCAACAAAATCATCACTAACCGAAATGTAGTCCCACCAGGGTAGTGATCTCCTTTGGGTAGTTTAGAGAGCTCTAAACAGACTAATGGCTGATGTTGGAAAATGCCAAGAAAACAGAGTTAAATCGGGTTTCTCGAATAATGCTTTGTGTGACCTGTGGAGCTTCATCCATGACTCATCTGCTCTCTGGACTAAACTGTCCCTCCTCCTGCTCCAAAGAAGACATATATGAGGCAAATTACAACAAATTGTGGTTATGTACTGGTCTAAATTAATGTAATTTGTTTGCTATTTCGACTCGAAAAGAAGAAATATCAAGAAATGTTTGTTCAGAAATACATAATTCGTTGTTGAACATTACATATTAGCTATGTATAGATACAGAAAATTATGCTATTATCAATGCGCTGGTGGCAAACACCGGTAGTGCGATAGAGAGAGAAAGAGTTTCTGCTTGAATAATAGAAATTTCGCTGCATTCACTTACATTTTAAATGTGAAAACTTCTTTAGCGGCGCTGTGCACTTTTTGTGATGGGTGTTAAACTCGGGTCAGGACGTAACTTGTCCAAGATCGAAAATTCGTAAGACGTCAAAAATGCACAACGTTAATATTCAAATTTTCGCTTCCGCCGGCACTCCCAGAGTGCAACCCTTTTTTCACTTACATACCTCTTGATTTTAGTGTCAATAATTGCATAAAACAATAAAACTACACTTTCTCGCAAAAACGTGAACCAATTCCGAAGGTGTTTTAATTGATTATTTACACCACAAAACACTCCGGTGCACGTGTATGACTTAGCAATTAGCGTCTTTTGTTCATTACTTCAAAGGTGTCGGTCTTACCCTTCATTGGCGTTGGAGTTAGGGTTGCCACATTCGGGTTTGTCATTTGTCCAATTCTAGGGTAGTTTACAATGTCAAAAAAATGTAAAAATATGCATTGTCTGTATACAAGTTTATTTGTTAGACAAATTATAAAACCTCCGACTTTCAATATTCATTTCGCTACAATTTTTGAACGGCTGAATCCATTTTCATGAAACATGGCTAAGAACACTCAGGATAAAATTATGTATGACACGAAGCAATCTAAACGAAAATCGGTTTATCCGTTTGGGAGCTACGATGACACAGACAGATACACAGATACAAAGGCAGACACGTTAAACTTATAACACCCTCTTTTTGCGTCGAAGGTTAATAATATCAGTATTTCGGATCACTATGATAATTCTTAAACTGTAACAATGCAGCTAGATCGATTTGAAGTTTGTTTGTAGGAGACTGTAACAGCTGGATCGATTTAAAGTTGGTTCGAAGATTTAATGTTGGTTTGTGTTTCCCGATTCGAGATTATCTATTATCTAAGTATTATACTACCTAGAACTGTTTGCTGTGACATTTTTTTTGTGTACATATATAAAATTACTTTTGACATTTGGGGAAAAATAGTGAAATTACTGGATACGGAACAATACGCTAATTTCCCGGCCATCTGGCAACCCTGGGCTTATTATAAGTAAACAAAATGTGTACATATTCTTGGTACAAGTATGTAGGTGTGGTGTTTACCGTGTTTAACAGTTGGTTTGTTTGGGTTTTTCTAGTGAAATGTTTATCTTTATATAGTTCAACAAGAAACAAAATATATTTTGCATTTATCCGGGCACCTACACTAAACTGATTACTTTTTATTACAACCTACGACAGATTCTTTAAGTTATAAACTAGCGGCCTGTCCCGGCTTCGCTCGGGGAATATATAATAAAATAAACACCTAAGCCTCCTTCAGGAATAGATAGGACAGGATAGATAGTGGTGAAAACTGCATGAAAATCCGTGCAATAGTTTTTGAGTTTATGGAATACATTTTAGAAGAAAGAAAAAAAATCATAATAACAATGTTAAATTTAACTTCAGATAGGTACTTCATACACATTTCATAAGGTTTTCCAATAAAGTACAAAGTCACTGTACGGCTTCTAAAACCTATGCAACTCCATTCAGAGAGATTCCGGTCGGGCGCCGCGGGTTATTGAAGAAAACATAAAATGTACAAAATGTACAAAGTTATATTGCCTAATGTAAAAAGGAAGTCTTTGATTTTTTTTTCCTTTAAATTAGCAGTTTACTTATTCGGAATTAGAAAAAAAAATACGAATTCCAATATGTATACTTATTTGAACAAAGAATGCCAAATGCGTCGTTTTACGAATCATTGTTTATTATGCAACGCGCAATCGACTTTTAAAAAATATGTTATTTAAATTAATTGATTTACTTAATGTAACTGGTCGAAATACCGATTGCTGGCAACTATTCCAAAGACTCTCTAGAAAAAAATTATAAGTACCTAATTATATAATTTGTGTACTCCTATTTCTTAATTTTATTTTGTTTTTATTAGAACTTTATGGACAATGTTCAGATATTTTTACGTGTAGCAAGATTTTTCCCTGGACTCACCAGACTTTGGTACAAAGGTGGTCTGCATCTATGTCTGTCGTCAAGAAGCACTGCTTGCATTGTTGCGTTCCAGTTTGAAGGGCAAGAGAGGCAGTGTAATTACAGGGTACTGTGACAAAAGATCCTAGGCCACAAAGTAAGCAATGCGCGTGCGACTCTCCTGATATTGCGGACGTCCATATACTGTGGCGACGTGAAGATGGGTCGTATTGGCCTGTTTGCATACAAAAAAAAATAATCATATTTCTGTATCCTTCAGAAAAAATAACTTTTTTTATGGTACCTATCTAGTTTAATGAACTTGTTCGCAAAATTTTATGACGATCGTTTGAAATTAAGGCGCGAAAGCATAACAAACGAGCAATAAACAAACTCGTTTCGTTTTAAATAAAACATTTTGAACTGTACAAAATTTGAAATTGATTTCTTTTTCATACATCAGGTTTTTTATTATGAGATGGATAGGAATGTAAATAACTGAATGGGGATTTCTTCGGACGAAATAATTTTATTGTTGATTTTATTCTTCTATGTTTGAAATATTAGATCTAGTAAATATTCGAGTTAAAGTTATTACCTAGTGTTTAAAATACCAACCGTTTGTTTTGTCCAACCGACCTATTCATATGAAAAATCTAAATGTTATTTTTGGTAAAGATGTTTCTATTGATACCAGCATGATTTTGCCATGTACATTGGGAATGCAGTCATTCCTACTAATATTACAAATGCGAAAGTATGTGAGTATGTATGTGTAAATGTATATGTTTGTTACGTTTTGACGTGAAATCTACTGGACGGGATTGTTATGAAATTTGGTACACAGCTAGAATATAACCTGAGATAACACATGGGGTACTTTTATCCTGAAATTCGTACGGGAGCGCAGCTTTGGGGCGCAGCTAGTATTGACATAATTTGCATTATTTTGCCAAATACAAGAAAAAATGCTCCTTTTTCCGTCGTTTCCGTACGACGGAAAAAGGAGCATTTTTTCTTGTATTTGGCAAAATAATGCATAAAAGAGTCAAATAAGTTATGAAGATGAGTGTCATATCTTGTTCTCAAATGAATACAAGCAATGCAGTTGCACAAATGCAGTTCCAAAGCTAGATTCTACAAATGACGAAGTAAGTATACTTACACACTACACTTGTAGTATCCAGCGATCACTGGTCAATTCTACAAATAATATTTCTTTGCAGACTTTTTATTATAAAATTAATTATTATTTTTTAATATTAATCGGAATAGTTTAATTTTATTTTATGAAAAAAAGAACGGTTTTTGTGAACGCCGCTTCTCTCTTTCTCTCATATGAGCGTGTTCCCGGTCGCTTCCTCAGCCGTTGAGCGTCGGAGCTGTTTTTACTTCTTCTGTGGTCAATCCAATACATACTTAAATATTTATTTTTTCATTTACAGGCATTTTTATGTTTCGTTTTAAAAGAAGAGAATATACCCGGCCAATTTGATTTTTTTTTTGTTATAAATCCACGATACGATGGATCAAATAAAAATTGCGAAAAATACAAAAACAAAGTGGTTCAGAGTGGAATGAGGGTAGTTGATGTAAGGATTTTTTTTTTACAATTGGCTTGTAAACTATCAGATCTAAAATACAATTTACTATACCTTTGGCATTTCTTCTTCTCAGTAGCGATCAATGCTTATATACTTGCGCGCTGATAAATTATATTAACGCGACTATAGAAGGACGCTTAAAATTTTTTAATGTTGCTTTAAATAAAAAAGCATCGTGCCAAGTCCTGTTAATATAATTCATGTAGTTAAATGTTAATTTATATCTTTGAAAAACTATTATCTGAATGAATTGACTTTAAGATTTGAAATAGGTATAAACGTCAGAATCCCCCCCCCCCCACCCCGCGCCCATCGAACCGTGCCAACCGCAATGTCGTCTTCGAGAAACCAGCCGGTCGGAAGTGTCCACGGGACACTGTCCAGCGCTAATATAATTGAGTTCTGACTTTACGACTGACTAGTTTATTAGCTAGCGTGTGGTTCCGCCCTAGAATAGGACCACTCCATGTCATCATCTGGATTTCATACGGCGACTAAGTGACACATAGCCTTAGCTAATAAACCGCTGTTGAAACGTCGCGTGCGCATCCGCGAACTCCGACCTCATTTGTTTAGTTTTTAACTTTTTTTCTAAAATCTATATTATATATATTACGTTGTGTAATCTCTACTACTAATATAGAGGTAAGCGTTTGTATGTTTGAGGCAGGTAATCTCCGAAACTACCGAACCGATTTCTAAAATTCTTTCACCATTAGAAAGGTACATTATCCTAGATTGTTATAGGTTATATTTTATCTCAAAATTCCCAAGAGAGCGAAGCCCCGGGCAACATCTAGTTTATTGCTAAATTTGTTTCAGATATTTTATGTTTCACTACTTTCTGATAAAATATCATATTGTAATCTGACAGCTAAACTAACTGCTAGATTAATCTGCCTGAAGTTGGTCCTAACTTTGTGAAATACAATTTTAATGCCGTCTGTTCAGTATGTTACAGTCTATCAGATACCGCCAAGCGGTGAAACGCGCCCTAAGTCTTGTAAAGTTATTAAATATATTTATCATATTTATCACTAGTTTTTGCCCGTGGATTCGCTAACGTTATTAACGGTACAACTAAAGGTACCCTATGTCCTTCATACTTCAAACTAAATGCAAAAACATGCGAAATTTCAAGAAAAATAGAGCGAGTGAAGAGGTAACGAACGAACAAACAAACAAACAAAAATAATAATAAAAATATTTTTATGAAAATAGATATCATGAATTAATGATTTCAAGCGTCTCTCTAACGCTTTGAAGCTCACCTTACTAATTACTTCAGACAAATTCTAAGACTAACCGATGTACCTCCAGAATTGTGGTTTGAACTCCGTGAGTCCAGATTACGGGAATGTTCTGGAACGCCGTGGAGCGTCGCAAATTGGTTGTGGAGTTTAATTACAGGATTCGAACTGACTGACCACTAGTACCTTGTGCTAAAGGAATTGTGCAGTGAGGTGAGGAGGCACAAGAAGTAACCGTGATTTTTTAACGTCAAAGAAAAATTGATTTACAAAAAATATTCGTAAAAGATTCGTAGGTATAAATTGCTGTCAAAAGAAAAAAAAACTGTGTAACACACGTAACATACATACAGAAATTACTTATAATGTATATTTCCGAATTTTCTAACCTGTCTTCGATCTTTCATCTCTCTCTCTCTGTCTCAACTGATGGTTTTCCCTGTTGCTACTGCCGCCAAAGAACATATTTTCTAATTTACGAATCATAGTTACGAATTTTTTTTTTATTTCAATTAAATAAAAAAAAAAAGAAAGAAATTGAAAGCATATAGTCCCGCGGTATTGAATGAGCTGCGGAATTGCAATCCCTATCATAAACTACTGGAAAACTGTGTATTTTTGGTTGTGTTTTCATATTTTATACATTTCTCAATCATCAAATCGGATATGGAAAGCGTTTCTAATTTCAAAATCTGAATGAGTTCTCAATGAAAAAATAATAATATTTAAAAATAGAATTCTCTAACTATTTTTTAAAAGCGTGTAGAAAATTGTCCGTTGAATATCGCCTGCACAGATTTCCACGAACCGATAGCAAAGCGTTTGATTTCCGCAACTTCTGACGGCATCAGATCGGCTGCTACTTCGCCCGAAGCAGTCGCTATTTTCACTTAGCTTCGAACTTAGTTCAACCTAGAAATTGTTTTACTAAACTAGTACAATAAAACGGTTACAAAAGCTTTTCTAATTCTGTGCAGGTAAAAACATTTCTATTTTCATTTATTGATGACTACAAGATTGAAAAAACACATATGTGTTTATTTCCAAATTTGACATTGACCCACGCCCCTCGTGGCGAATTAATAGTACTAGCCGTCATTAAACGTAAATTTTATTATTTTTACTTCAGTGGCTTAATGTTTTTTTTTATATATAACGTTAGTTTTAGACGAAATATCCGAAATCCATAAAATAAATAAAAGTCACTAACAAAAACTGCGCCCAATAAAATTTGAAACACTGAATTCGCAAAAAGTCGTTACTCCACAACTGTCACAATAACAAAAACTAAAAATTCATCAAAACAATTCAAATAAATCGTGTAACATCCAAAAAACGACGTTTACGACAACGTTAAATATTAACGTAACGTTAGTTAAACAAGGCCTAACAAAATGTTTCGACAAAAACCGTCGACCTGCGTGTACCTATCGGTGTTGTGAAATTGTGCCGTGTCTAGTAATTATAGACATTAAAAAATATTTGAGACACAAGCCAAATAAAAAATAAAATACTTGTTATCAGACGATTTTCCGAATTCAAATCTCGTCTAAAATTGATAAATGAAATTGATGTAGGTACCTATTTTCAGTATAAAATTAAGAAATATTCAAATTGTTCTTTTACGCGTTATATGTTCAGATAATTTTAAATTTCGAATCCTGACATAATTGCGTGCCACCATACCTACTTTGTGAATAGGCACACAAACCCAAATTTTCATGACGTTACTATACTAAGGGCACGTCAAAAGAAGAGTAACTTTGTATCGCTAGTACAGTAATGAAAAAAAATTTTTTTTTTTACTTTACAACAGATAATTACTTAGGCTATTGAGCCTTAAATAATCCTAAACTCAACTCAGTCCCGTTCCCAACACTAGCATCAATGTTTGTTCTCTAAAACTGATGTAACATGCGTTGCCACATAACAATGGCGGCGTTTCAATTATTTATCATACAATCCTCGACGCTCTCATTCATCTATGCTGCGATATATTTTTCAGGGGGCTCTCTAACCATGATCCATTTAGAACGCCCGCGTATACAAAAGCCTGTGAACACAGAAATGGTATATATGATATAATAGAATTGTTATGCACCTAGAATAGAACGCCTGGGGATAGTACGAGTCTGCTAAGGGATTAGAGTCTTGACAGCATATAGGCAAAAATATCATTTCCAAAGAAGAGCGACGTCACGGCGCGGCGCGTTGTACAATCGCATCTTCAAAATGCAAATTTTCATTTTTAGTTTACACCTTATTTTGGCTTTGAGGCGACATATTCGAAAATAACACTTGTAATACGCTCAGATGAAAGTGAGATGGTAGTTATATATAGATAGATATACGCATTATTTTCGTATAATAACACCTGAAATAATGCACATACTTAGGACACCGACAACCTTAGAACTGACTCGCGCACACTGGATCGAATCTAATTTCCGTTTGAATTTTTGTATAAAAAGTTGTCAGCGCAAATAATATTTTGTATCAAAAATAGAAGATTACACTTCTCGCTGCCTTCTTATATTCAGTTCTGTGGCCGCAACAAAACGTTTTAAACGTTAAATTTTCATGGCAAAGGGAATTGGACGAGGACCCTGCGATGTGATGTACGAAGTTGGACTCAATGTGAGCGTTATGGGGATAAGAAATGAGCATAATTCTTCTGTACCCTTTTGAAAACCTTTACACACATTCTGAGTTCGATATTATTGCATTCTAATAAATATCGAAATTATAAATACGAAAGTTGAGGAAGACATCATCTTCAGAGACATCTACTCTGTATCACGTATTGTACTGGACTGATTTCGATGAAATTTGTTCCACGGGTAATACATAACTGGAAATAGCACAGGCAATACGAGGGCCCTAGTTTTTTTTAGTTATGAATCCAAAAATAAAATGCATCCAAAAATGTTCTATATGTTATGTAGAATTTATTAATTATCACTGGCATAAAATAAAATGCAAAGATAACTTTTAAAAAAATTGTTCTATAAAAATTATAAAGAAATTATGCCAATTGGCTAAGACAAAATTTTTAATAACATGATGTTGTTATTGTTTTGTATAGTTTTAGGTTGGAAATTTTTATCTGTAAATGAAATATTTCCTATATACAGACATTTAGTTTATTATATTTACAACCGTTCCTTCTCATCTACACACGTATTTCAGACTGAAACAAGTTGTCACGCGAAACCATTTTGTTAGGAACGATGTGACCAATGGCCGACTATATCCCTTTCCTTTTTTTTTTACAAACTCGAACTCCTGACGTAGACTATTTCAGCATTCAGCATTTTTAAATGTCTAATTCTAAATTGCACTGCAGGGAAATATCTTTACAATAACATAATAAATATAGACATTTTTTTAAACGCCTAATCACACGCACAGCGGGTTACTATAGTCATTTAAATAAATAAATATTTGTCTTTGGTTCCCGTCCGATAAAAGGACCACTCCATACTACGAGGTGACTGAAGGTACCTTGACAACTGATAGGTAACAATAACATATCAAAAGAGGAAAAGCCAAAAATTAAAATGGGAGCGCGCGAGGATGAGAAAAAAAAACTCGAAAAGCGGCTAGTGCCCGCCACTACATGCCAATGACTACAGACCTTCCACTAAATAAAACATAAATAATATCTAAATTAAACTAATTGAATGCTAGCTGTTGCCCGCATATCCGCCAGTAGCCTATTTGACCTCATCTCAAATTCCACCGAAATCGGCCTAGCAGCGGTTTAGCCGGGAAAGCGTGACAGAAAGAAAGAAAGAGACAGATTTTCGATTATAATAAATAAATATATATATATTAGGACAAATCACACAGACTGAGCTAGCCCCAAAGTAAGTTCGAGACTTGTGTTAAGGGATACTAACGCAACGATACTATATTATATAACAAATACATATATAGATAAACATCCAAGACCCGGGCCAATCAGAAAAAGATCATTTTCCATCATGACCCGACCGGGGATCGAACCCGGGACCTCTCGGTTCAGTGGCAAGCACTTTACCACTGCGCCACCGAGGTCGTCCTATTAATTAATAATATTAGTATGGATTACACCCAAGCGTAGCCGATACAAAGCACGAATCCACAATTTGGACCACAGAAATGTTCAGTAGAAACGTAACAATTTCGAAGGAGATAGGATGACGTGAGAAGGGTTGACGGTCGGCATTTAGCGAAGAGAAGATACGTCGAACAGCAGATAAAAAGGTTTCACCGTCGATATATTTGATTTTTTTATCACATTTTAAACAGATTCACGTGTTTTTAGAAACGCTCCACGTTTTAGATTCTCACATTTTTAAAAGCTCGCGGAGTTTTTAAAAATTATTTCCGAGCGGAATTTTTAAAATTTTTGATGTTACGACATTGTTAGTGCTGCACATGGACATAGTTCTATAAGTTTAGGTATTGCATTGTAATCGAATACATTTTTTTTTAGTTACAGTAATTGTAATTTTTACTTATTTTTTTACTCATTTTATAATTGTGGCGCAGTGTTGATAAATAAACAGATTAAAAATTTTATTTAAAATTGACAATATTTCAACCAATATTTGTATTCATATACATATTATTTATTCGCGAACCAAGTGTTTCAATGGTCTTAAAGTAATTACAATTAGTGCTTATAACTTAATCACTTTTTTACAGGTACTTATTTGCAATGATTGTAGATTCGAAATTTTGTGTCAATTTTAAAAATACCATAATCGCGTACCATTTGAATAGAGACTAGATTACTTGATTACATGTTATACAAAAGCTATAAAACAGATATTTGGGTGACACAAAATCGCATAATTCCAATATATAATAGGAATAAACAGAATACATTTTTTGATAAATGTATCGGGAACAGAGGCGACTAACTTACCGTCATATTTCACTAGTTAGTTTAGTTTTAATCAGTCGTTAGGAGCAGTCCCCGAAGGCATCGTTAACAAAAGCCAACCTTGCTTTTTGACATCTTGCCCCTTTTAATCGTGGCCCACACTATTTATGGATGTATCACACGACAAAAGTTAATTAATGTCATTAAAAGTTGAAAGACAATAAAAATTAATTACTGAACCTAAATTAATCTGGATTTGTAAAAAAAAGTATTATATTTTTTTAATTGAAGTTAAAATTAAATATAACCTTCCATCAGCTTAGATATGTAGCCAAAATTGACAGAAAGGTGATACGGCGAAAAATAAAAAATTACCACACAGTGATTTCAGGACAACACATCCGGAGTTATTGAAGCATATACATACGGCCAAAATTATTAACTAATTTTAAATAAGTCATAATTTAATTTACTCGGCCAACTTACAAAGTTGAATATAATAATTGTGCATACCTAATGAATTTATGGAGAGAAAAAATGGGTGATAAATTCGGGCCACGGTCAAAATAAGGCAACTTTGCGTCGTTCCACGCAGGATCCAGATGCTTTAAATAGCTTTTTAACACAATTACACAGACTTCATGGAACATTTTGAGACATCATGTTTATCGTTATTTACTGTAAGCATATTTTATATCACTTAAAGCCCGAATTTGATTAATTTTGCGAGCAAAATATGAAAAAAGTTTAGCACAAAGGGAGCGTTGTTATTAAATATCTCGACCTTTTATGACATAATTTCATTTAGCTTACCATCATAGGTAATAAAAGATATGTCCTGATGTCTTGGTTATTTTGCACATAACCTATACTTGTGTATTTCTGATTTCCGTGGTTTTGCCGAACAATTAAATAATTTTGTCCATCAAGCTTCTCATTCTCACGTATTATAAAAAATCACCCTGTCAAATATGTCTGTATCAAGCGAAAAACTCAAAAGCTACCGGACTGATTTCTGTATGATTTAAACTAATAGATGGTATGATTCATGAAGAAGGTATATGGTTAAGTGTGTATTATAGTTATTACCTGAGCTTAGCCGAGAATATTAGTAGCAAATAGGATATTATGTTTAAGTTTCATTATTATTATAACAAAACATCTCTAGAAAACAATAAATTTTCGTTCATGCTCCTCGTAATAAGAAGGGTTCATGTAACACTACTCCAATTAAAAGCGAACCTAACCTCGCTGGAAGTATAACCTTACTTCTTAATTAAGTGTAAAACGACGAAATACTTAAAAGTTTTTTTAAACTTCATAGAGAGAAAAAACAAACTTCACAATTCGACCGTATTTTAATGAACAGCGGTCAAAAACTTGCATAATTTAATTAGACTATAGCACATATTATATAAGACTTCCAGTAACTCTACAGTGTAATTTTGCAAATATATTACTAGACCTGAAAAATATAGTAAATGCCAGTTTATTATTAGTCACTCTCTTTCAGCTAAGCTTCTTTCACAGCCCTAGAGCGTCAAAGCCCCAAGATCCGCTGTCCTAATCTAACACTATCCTAATGCTAACCAATATTATAAACGAGAAAGTAAGTTTGTTACCTCTTCACGCATTATCTGCTTATCCAATCTTGTTCTTCTTCCGTACTTCAGTACGGGAAAGGACATAGGGTACCGTTTATCCCGGAAAACTAAATGTTCCTATGGGAAATTCACGCGGGCCAAGCCGCGGGCACAAGCTAGTAAAATATAAATTAAAATCACCATCTCATTCGTTTGTGAGTTCAGTGAGTTTCATCATATATAAGCTAGGTTGCTAGTATTTATTAAAAAACTAAAATAATTTATGCATGCAAAAGCCAAGGTATCCCCTACACACGTAATTTTTAATGTTCCCATTTAATTTGCTACCAAACATTCCTATGATAGAGTTAAGAGATGAAACCCAGTGAACTAATTTATAGCAGCGCGAACAATAGCTCTGGGTTCGTTCCTCACATGCTTTGTGAATCCTTGTTTGATTCTGACAAGGAGTGTGGTACAGCCGAGCACAAACATTAATTCTTTTCTTTATATTCATTAAAAAAAAAAACAAACAGGCTTAAAATATTACAAAATGATCTTATAAATAAATATAAGTTAGCACATTGCCCAACAGTTTTTACTGATTACACTTTACGTTGAGAGTAATTATCTAATGATTTGGTGATAAAGTATTTCTTGATTTTCAAGTTAGGAAAACGCTTAGGTAACAAAGATTTAGAGATTTTAGAGAATTAAATCATTATAAATGAGATAATACGTAAAACGAAAAGAGAAATTTATTTCATAAATAGTCGAAGTAGGACATTTTGCTTTCAACTGTCACATCACATCGGCATATTTTATGCAATCACATACTTATTATCCTGACTATAAAACTGAAGAAAAAATTTAAAGAAACCGCATGATAGTATTGCCATATTGATTTCCGTTAACACTTTCGACATTGACTGTACCACGGGAGGGATTCAGTGGTAAACAGCAATTTACATCGTACAATGGTGGCGAAGTGACAATATATAACTATGTGTGGTGTGAAAAATTGTACCCTGGCATGAGTAGAAATTTTCGGAACCACTCAAACGAACGATCTAATCGATCTACACATTCATTCTTTTATAACGAGCGTTGTTCAGTTTTGTCAGATTTTATTTATGTCGCTTACGGGCATCTGACATGACTTTAATGACCACCATCGCCATCTACCGGCAGAACTTGCACATTTTTTTAGGTTTAAGACATTTATTCTCAAAAAGAATTACAAAAAAAAAAATTCACTTACATGAGAACATACATAATTTAACATAAGTAGTGATACGCGTACATAGACATCGAGAACACAAGTAGTTGTCGCACGGTACCCTCACAAATTTATAAAAATGTCAATCCACTGCACCGCCGGGCGTAGATAGGTAAGTAGATGGCCGGTAAACAAGATGCGTACAAAGATGTACGACTGCGACTCCGTACTAGATGAGACATCGTCGCATCGTGTTTGGAACTGCGTGAGGTTTATGTTTTATGAACATTTAGATATATAAAACCTAACCAAAAAATTATACATGTGTTTAATATTATAAATGAAAATGATATGTTTTATTTTAATTTTACTTTTAGGCAAGTATATTATTAAGTAGGGTTTTTTTTTTTTTTTAATCAAACAATACGCACAAAACTTGATATATATACATAGATATATACACATATATACATACATATATATACACATTATTTAGCATTTAAGTAATTAGTAATTAGTGGGTTAAAAGTTGTTACTGATGTATTGTTTTAATAGTTTTTTAAATGAATACATTGATTTGGCTTCTTTGATATTTTTAGGAAGTTTATTATATAGTTGCCCTCCTTCGAACAAAATAGTTTTCTTGCCATAATTTGTTCTAGGCGCTCTTAAAACAATGTCATTTGCACTTCTTAATGTCATTTTATGTATCTGCCTTTTTTTTGTAAATTTTATTTCGCTGTGAATATCATTAGTTAGTATTTTTCGGATTAAAAGGCATGTAAAATATATGTACGATTGAGTAATATTTAGTAAATTGGTTTCTTTGTATATCTTTTTTGTAGAAGTTAGAAATGGATAGTGAAAAAGCACTTTGACTAATTTGTTTTATATTATACATACATTATTAAATTGATCAGTCAGCAAGTGTGAAGTGCCTCCGTTGATAGAAACTGATGAACCTTCCTAACTAAATATCATACAAACTCACTCTTACAATGTAAGAAATCTATGTAGCAAGAATAGGATCTAACTTTTTCGGTATAAAGCAGAAAAATTATATGCGTGTGGTCTGAGGGCCCACTTCTTAAAATTCATCTCTGAAATTAGTTTTGCATTAATCTGCAGAGTCGGTATTGAGCCCACAAAACTAAAGAATCAAAAAGTTAAAATATACTCGAATACCATAAGTATGTTTTGTCCCTATCGCACTTCATAATATGAAATCGACAGAAAGAGACAAAACATATTTAAAATATGCTTTAGCATATTTATGAGTAACAGGGTTACACTATATTTAAAAACGCATCAGTCTTTAGCACACTCGTGATTGCATACACAGTTACCTACATTTTAAAGGCTATCCACCAACGCGCGTGCAATTTTCGCGGCTGAGCAAGGAATTCGACATAAATGTAACAAACTTAATTACTTGAAACGATGCCCATTTAATATAAGCCATACAGAAACCTTCCTTTGTGCTCGTGACGCAATAACTCAGCGTGCACACGTCACATTAACTCAGAATTTAAATGCCAAAATTATCACGTTATTGCCTGAGACATATTTCAGATTTCATAATATCGCCTAATTTCTTTGACTTCACATTATTAGGCGGATGTGAGTTGACACATAATTAGTAAACGGTACAGTCGGAAATGAATGTTTTCATCAAACGTTCCTACTTTGGTATTGCACAAATCCTTATCCTCACATATTACAAAACAGCAGAGGACTCTCTGCTGAATATGTCTGTCTGTTCGCGATAAACTCAAAAACTACCGAACTTCATGTGTTTTTCACCAATTGATCGTGTTATTCTTGAGGAAGGTTAAGATGTGCATTTTTTATGTTTTTACCTGACCGATGTCGGGATGGGCCGCTTGTAGAATATAATCTAGAATAATATTTAATGTAGACAACATTGTAGACAACTCTCTATTTCATTCGGGGCTGTGACCCCGCGAAGCTCGGTACCTCAATTAAACCATAAAATTTTAAAGTTTTACAAGCTTAAGTGGATTTGACCTCAACTCTCCTTGGGAATGCTTTTTTTGCGTATCAACTACCAAGGTTAAGTCCCTTAGTCGCCATGTGATACATCCATGGATTAGATTTGACCTTAATCCAGGGTGGAAGCACAAGCTACAACGGATCGAATGCAGCATTTGAATTTAAACGGTCTGTGCTCGATGAAGATAAAAACCTTCGTTATTTAAATAACGGAAATACTTACTCATAAGAATACTTTCGCGCCTATAGCTGCAAACATATTTGCCCGTGACTGTACTTACAAATTATTCAGAACAATGAGTTTTATTAAAGGCACGGTAGGCGCCGCTATTAATTACAACAAAACGTGGAATTACAAGAATATTGCTGGTGACTTCGCCTTAATATTGCATAAGCGTTATACAGACCAGGTTATACAGTTAGTTATGGTTAACAAACATATTTTGAGTTATATTATTCTGAAAATTTTCTCTATGTACTTTTTAAGCATACCGTATTGAAAGTAATTGTGTTATTACGCAGCGCGAGTGGGTATGCGACAGGGCTGCGTACGCGCAGTCGGTATACTTCGTGGGCTCACTGTTAGGCTTTCTTAGGCTTTCTCGGCGACAAGTATGGCAGGCTTCTATCGGTGAGTCGGTTAAAAACATTTTACAATATAATACTTACTTACACATTATATTAAACTCCAAAAGTGCCGCCCACGCTGGTATGGCTGGTACTGCTTTACTCGGTAATAGAATAGTATGTATGGCACCGAAAATTTACAACAAAATTCCAAATCAATATAAAAGCTTAAATTTAAATCTATTTAAAAAGTACCTCAAGTCTTTAATTACTGATAAATGTTATTATACTTTAAATGATTTCTTTAATGATAGACTCGGATAGAATTTAGGGCTAGTATACATTATAATTCTTTTTTTGTTTTGGATTTGTAGTGGATAGCATGCTCCTCTTTATTTATTTATATTAGCATACCTATATTCGGTAAAACATGTAGGTTTTATTCATTTTGACATCAATTTGTCTATTTGTACTCATATTTTTGGCAAATAAATGTTTTCTTTCTTTCTTACGTTCCTGTGTAGCCAGTAAATTACGTAGGGAAGAAAATTTACCGCTTTTCCTTGGAAAAGTTCTAGAAGAAGCAGAAGAATATTCTTGGCATAATGGATCCAAAGCTGGGTTGACTTCAGATTTATATAGGCTTGTTAACTATAATACGATTAGTCATATAGTCTCTAAAAACAGCGAGTCGAATTATTTAATGTATCTTATATTTTCGTAAACGATTTTTAGTTGTCTACTGTCTGACATTTTTACAGTCTGATAAGAATCTAAACAAAATCAATAAAAGAATTAGCAAGCTACTTACTTAAGTGTAATTAGATCATGACTTTGTTATTTATAGAGATATGTTAACAATAGCCAAGTAAGATATAGCTCGTAAGTATGGTAACAAAATATGCTGTACCCTGCAAGCTACATAGCTAGCTGTAGCGTGATTTTCTCACAGGAACCGTTCTTTATATAGAATACCTACTGGGTGGACATATTATGAATCACTAAAAAGAAAACTGAACTGCAGCTTCGTATGCGTGCGGAATTCTATATAAAAACCCTAAACAATCTCTTAAATTTAGTAAGAAGAATTTTCCAACTTATTTCTGGAAGACAGAAAGTATGACGACCTCGGTGGCGCAGTGGTAAGGTTCTTGCCACTGAACCGAGAGGTCCCGAGTTCGATCCCCGGTCGGGTCATGATAGAAAATGATCTTTTTCTGATTGGCTCGGGTCTTAGATGTTTATTTATATATGTATTTGTTATAAAATATAGTATCGTTGAGTTAGTATCCCATAACACAAGTCTCGAACTTACTTTGGGGCTAGCTCAATCTGTGTGATTTGTCCTAATATATTTATTTATTTATTTAAACGACTGATCTGATATTAAAAAATGTAGCTACGTTAATTGAGGAAAGCTGTGCTACTGATATTTTGATATTTGCAATTCGGAACACAAAGATAACAATAACTCATAATTATCACACCACAAATTAAATGAGAAATACAAGTTATAAGAGTGGTCCAAAATTTCTAAAAGGTCCTTAATCTAGATTTTCATGTATAAGACAATCTGATAGTAATCTGTTTTGTACACTATTAAATAAATAAATAAAAGATCCTCTCTCAACGTAAACATAGATCATGCTTTCAATGATTTTCAAAATTTATAATCAGATTGGCCGAATAGAAAAGAAACAAAATCATGTTCCAATCTTCAAATATGGAATTTTAAAATCTGCTCCCAAAAAACTAAACCATATCGAGGCGTCCAAAAATATCAATTTCCAAAAACTACTGAACTACTTCGGCGAATTCATTCATACAGAGTCGCAACTTTGTGAATATTTCCTTGTAAAAGGCATACATTATTTATATCCCGCGTGATCCTGTTGGGGATCCTTTGTTTAGGAGGTATAGTGTGACATAAAAGTTTGACCACAGATTAAAAAGTATTATGGTATAGATACTTCACTCCCAAAGGTTAAACGAAATCGTAACTTATCGCGTTGTACGGTTTTCATTTTGATTGATGTCTTATAAATATTCCTTTAACGCAGACTAAAATTTGATGAAAATTAACCTGAAAAGGCTAATCTAAAATAATTTACGACTTGTGACTTTGATAAATAGAGAAGGTTGGCGTTATAGAAGAGATGCCTATTCTCATTGGGCAGAAAACAGCTGACACGATGATGATGATGAACCCAAATGTGCTAGCTTCTTGTTGTCAAAAAGGATATAGGTCCTATACAGGGTTACTGGTATCTAACGCATAACCTTCCAAAGGCGCATAAGGTACATAGAGACTAACATCTTTTGTTCTACGACTTTTATTTAAACGTAAAAATACAAAATTTTTCCTTTTTTTAGTTTTAATGTCGTTTCTATAAAATGTTAACTATATGTTCGATTCAGCTACATAACTACTGCTTGGCTATTACATAGAGTTAAGATGTGTAGAATCGCAAAGTAGATTGTATTTTTTTATATGAAAAAGAAAAACTACGAATCACGAAAAGTCGAAGAATAAAAGTTGCTTGTTTCGATGTACCCAAGTAGTCTTTAGGAGGTTTTGCATTTGATATCAGTAACCCTGTATATGAGCAGAGCATGACTGAACATAACATCATTATAGGCTGACCGAAGATCGAGTTAAGTCGAGAAGAAAATGTAGGAAAGTGGACCCTGGGTTTAATGGCTCAGGAAGAAACCGTAATAACGCTCAGATGAGAGAGAAAGATACCTCATGGGGTTTGATAGCACTCGTGCCTAAGCTTCGATATAACGCCGACTGTCATTCTTTAGAAGGTATAGTGTAACATAAAAGTTTGACGTAGAAATGTAGATTCGATATGGCGTGACGGCAAATAGTTTTTGATATTCATAAAATTGGTAAAGTGGTTTTGGCGCATAAGAAAAGTTTGTGAACGACAAAGTATAAAATTTCATAGATAAAAATATACTTATAAAAGGTGTTTTGTGATACCTGGATAGCTTTTAAGAGGAAAGTGTCGTATTTGAGTATCTATTCCATAGGGTTTGATATAATTGTGTCGCACATTTGTTACCAATTTACTATTTTTAATATTTTGAATGCGTCCAATTGGTAGAATTAAATGATTCTGACATGTTCACAGATTGGAACAATATTTTGTTTCTTTTTCTATTCGGCCAGTCTGACTGTAAATTCTGAAAATCATTTACGTTTGGACTGCGGTAGTCTGTATAAACAAAAATACTAAAATGTATAAAAAGTCACTCTTTATGTAGGATATATACTTACTTATACCCAAATTATACTCAGCGAAAAGTGCGCTGACTATGCGAGCCTACGTCTCACCGGTAATAAATTGAATTATCGGCAGCGCTCGTTTGACAGCCGGCTGTCCAGGGACCGGGTTATTGAATTTATTTACATGCGGGATAGAGATGGCCTTCAACATATCGCGAATTGTGATATTGTTTTGGAAACTTGGAAGGGAAATATTTTAAGCCGGCTCCACAGTTGTCAAAGACTTCGCGGAACTTTGGACGATTCGGTACACATTGCTGATCTTTCATTACGGTAAATAAAAAAAACTCGTACTACGCAATGTTCGCGCATTCGCGTCGACAGTGTGGACTGTCGTCGAAATAGGAAGCGTTTTATAAATTAGATGGCGTTACTGTGCATAAAAACGTAATGCCAGCTGTGGAGCTGGCATTACGTTTTTATGCACAGTAACGGCATCTAATTTATAAAACGCCATTGACTTCAGATATGAATTTTTGACCAAAAGTACTTTTCGTATAAAAAGTACTTTATATACCTATTAATCGATGGTATCAGGTACCTCGCCTCAATACCAAACTTCATATAAAATTTTATGAAAAGTATGGGTGGTCCGGTGGATAACACCGCCCGCCTGTGATTGAAAGATCCCAGGTTCGAATCCTATTTGTACCAAATAAATTTGTATATCAATCTGAGTCATGTTTAGTAGTTTTCACAGTTCTGCTTTCGATGAAATAATGAAATATTGAGGAAACCTGCACTAGTTGATGCTTCCATCACCTAGCGTGTGAAATAGAGAAGACAATAGCGAACCTCTCAAGAGAGATCGTCGTGTTTCATTCCACATGTAGAATACGACTATAAGGAAGATAATAAATACCATGTCACCTCTCGTTCGCATTTATTAATATAAGCCTTTTTTTGTTAACCTAATAAAAACAGCAAAACTCTAAGTATACTTTGTAAATACTAGATTTTATTTAAAACTAGATTTTATTTTAAAAAAACGTGCACACTATTGTGGAGTGGATACAGCCAATAGATTAAATGCTGATAGAGTTATCGACTAGCGGAATAGCAAATTGTCTATGAATTGGCACGTATAGAGAAATTAATGGAATTTTGAATCAAAAAATGTACATACCGACGACGAATTTTGAGAACAGCATTCGCAATATTGGATTACTTTTCGAGTTATTTGTTTGCGGGCCGACGCGGCAGCATCGTGACTTTCCATGACTTTTTTTTTTATTCAGTCTATATAATATAAAACTCTTGCGTTACTGAGTGACTGAATGACTGACAGACAACGCACAGCCGAAACTACAGGGCGTAGAAAGCTGATATTTGGTGTGTAGATTCCTAGGACAGTTTAGGGGAGCACTAAGAAGGCATTTCCTGAAAATCCCACGGGAAACGAATTTTTACTTACATACAAAGTTGTGGGCAAAAGCTTGTTAAGATAAGTTCTGGATATAGAATAGAATAGCATACGCTGGTCATAGGCTAAAGTTTCTTTGTCTCTTTCTATCTATTCCAAATATTATAAAGTGCGTTATTGATGAAACATAATTTTGCTTAAAATAGGTTCAACTTGTTTTTATAAATAACGGGGTTAATCTTTATTATAAGCAAACATACACACATACAACAATGCATACCTACAAAATATTTGAATATGATGTAACAACGAATACAACACAAAAATAAAACTTAATGTTGTTAACAAAAACACTCGTTCAAAATAAATCCTATGATCGACAAAACATACATTCAAACTTTTAACAAATTAATCTCACCATTTTAATCGACAACAAAAAAGGCAATCAATTCGACACATTCAATTTGTTTATTACGATCAAATTGTGTGATATTTAAATTGAGTACAACATGAATTAATTGCGTTGTCTGTATACCTATATAGTACCTATTCGAGGCTAACTTTATACGTTATAAAGTGTATGTTACGAGACCATATTTAAAATGTTACCAACCTGATTATTTTTTTTCGAAACAAAATAATTAGATGGGGGTTAATTAAAAGAACTTTATATACAGTAATATATACGGAACCCAAATGAATGTCTCGTCCGCCCCAGTGGTCACAGGCTCGGCAAAAACCCTTAATTTATCTTTCCAAGGGTCACAAAAAAGAAAGGTACAATTTGGATAACGTTTTTTTTTCTCATTCCTTGTCTATATGTTAATGACACGGTCGATCAAATGTATGTAAAGAGGGTGATCATTGAATTCGTATAACGTGGAAATACTGTTACGCCGTTTTTAACCCTCGACGCAAAAGGAGGGGTGATTAGCTTTTGTCCATTAAGCTTGCTCTGTAGTGCCATCTATCAATTCATATGCCTATTAATAGATCTAGGTGCTACTCAATCGAGTTTTATGGATCAGTGATTGATTTATATGATAGACTTTGTAAATGTATGTTATTCTTTGCGTTGTGGGTTTTTTAATAAATTTTAAATTTCATTTTATACAATTGAAACGACACCGTTTGAAATCGCACGTAATAGGAACCGTTTATATTTTGTTTGGTTAATTATCATGTAGCAGGGATGAGGTTATAGAGAGAAATGTGTGGTGTGACGAGACTTGACAGTGCAGTGAATGAATAAGTTAGGAAAGTATAAAAGTTGCTAAATAAGTTGGAAGGCAAACGTAAATAATGAAGACTGAAAAAAAGTTAATGAATATATATGGAGAGGAATACTGAAGAAATTATAGAAGGAGAATGTTAGGAATGATATGAGAAAGTCTTAAAATGAAGTTATGGTATGATATAGACAGTTGTGTAAAGAATAGGAGAGAATATAGAATTACATACAAGTATGTATATCAAATTGTACTATATATAAAGCAAATAAATAATTTCGATTTTGAAAAGAGATGCTCCGAACCCATATAATGGTATATGCTAAAGAATATAGGTGCTATTTTATTGAGGACAGTATATTAAACCAGTTATTTCGACTGTAGGTCAGAGATACGGACGGACGTTCGGTCTGATAGCTGATGTATTGGTCGGTAGCCAACTACGACTTTATTTCGTTTTTATTCCGAATGAACCGATAATTTTTTGATTTATTTACACACGGGTCAGTAAACAATGCTAATATTTTCTATATAAATATTACTGCTATATTTTTACTATATATGTTACACAAATGTTTGTATGTTTGTTATTGTATGTTTTATAGCTAGACGATGTCAATACTGCTGAATGAGACGCGACAATTTTTTTTAACATGATTATTATATAGTTTTTGTCGCCAAATGAAACAACCCCGTCATTCTGTACCTATCATAAAGTATTAGTGTTATAAATATTATAACTTTGGTAATAGTCATTTGGTAACAAAAATCATGAAACCCAAATAGAGACTGGAAGATGTTTGATAGTAATTTATTTCGGAAAAATAATCGCGAGGTCTATTAAATAGTTGTTATTTTAAGAAGCCTCAAGCCAGGTATATCCAAAGAAAATTATGACAAAGAATTAGAGAACGCTGACAAAGTAAAAATCGATTGCGTGTGAATCGGTCCCTAGGTTCCATTCGCACTACTTATATTTTAAAAAAATCCCATAGTAAGTGCTTAAATAATCAAATCAACTAGTGTGTGATACAAGTGTACCTACTTAATTGCTAAAAGGACTGATGTACACTATAAGAATGTCAATAAAAACTTGATTTTTAATTCGCCATCTTTTATATTTATTCTATAGTCATAAATCAATAAAATAACCATTACTATCGAGTTATCGCGGTCATTAAAATAAGTAAACAGTGAGAAACTCGTTGCAAGATAATCATCCCATTGGGAATTTCAACTTAGAAGAAAGTTCGGGAAAATATCCCGCGTAACCGCTGGCGTCTACACGAAACTTATTTATATTATTACGACGTACTTAGGTAATTCTGATGTATTTTAGTGTAAGATAAAAATATCTACAACTTTATTGTATACCTCTGCCTAGTCCGCGCGTCTGTCTGTTTGTCAAAAACAACTGCACGGATTTTCATGCAGTTTTCACCAATAGATAGTGTGATTCCTGAGGAAGCTTTAGGTGTACAGTTTATTATGTTTTTACCCGAGCAAAGCCGCCGCTTGTAAAAAAGTAAAAGTAAAAGTAAAAAAGTATTTATTTCGTCTCCATAGGCACAGAAAAATTACAAAAAACATAGAAAATATTGGTGGAGACTGGCGTCTGTTAAAGACTCAAGCCTGTGTAACAGTGCGCCATGCTCTTACAGCTTAGAATTAGAATTAGGTACATACATTTCATTAGTATTACAATTTTCTGAAGGATTACCGTTTTAAGGATGATTATTATGAACTTACGAGCTAAATTATAAAGAGTGACGCATAACTTGTCATTCAGAATGAGGGTTAAAAATTAGTAAAAATTTAAAGATCTACAGTAATGTGTAATATGAAATAAGTCATGTAAACATAAGATACGTACCAACATAAATAAATAAATAAATAACGAATCAGATAAGAGGATGTAGAAGATTTTCCGTTTCGTCGTAATTAAGGGAAAACAAATAATTATGGATAGATTTTTTACAAGAGAAGGTAGAAAGTGTTACCAAAGCTAATTTTGAGTGAGCATTGTTGTATAAAAAGGGTCCGGTAAAACAAGGAAATCTATGTGCGAATTTCGTAGAGAAGAGAGAAGAGGTAGCTACAAGACGGTTACGTCGGTTCGGGTTATGACGAGTATTCCCGTGCTGTTGAGTAATGACCCGCAGGATGTATAGCTGTCGGACAGATAATACTTCACAATATTGGTATAGTTGGAATGTAGGATATAAAAATGGTTTGGAGGTACAGACCTTGAGAAGAGCTCGTTGAGCTCTTTCAAGTTTAATTAATATGGTCTTGCACGCTCCTCCCCAGGAGCTTATACAATATGTAAGTAACGACTGTCCTAAGGCAATATAAGCCATTTTCACGATCTTTGGGTGTGCCACATGTCTTAATTTTTTAAATATATATATTAGTTTGCGAATTCTGCCAGCCATAGCATTAACATGTAATCTAAAGTTTAGATTTTGGTCTAATACAATACCTAGGTATTTCACAGATGCAGAAGGAGTTAGGGGAGTACAAAAACAAGTGTTGTTATGGTCAAAATGTGAGTGAGCAGTAATTGATAGTTTCGCAATAGCATTACGATGGGAGACTAAGTTATATATAGAGAAGTTTATAAGTTGGGTTTTTTGGACATTTAGTGTTAAAAGGTTGTGTAGTAGCCAATTTGAAACAGAGTTTAAGCCAATCTGAGCGTGACGGTATGTATCTTCCCAAGATTTTGCAAAAAATAGTAGTGCAGTGTCATCTGCGTAAGATATGACTTTACAGTGAGAAATATTTAGAGAAAACAGGTCGTTAATATAGACTAAAAATAGTGTGGGGCCCAGGATACTTCCCTGAGGAACTCCATACTGAATGGGAAGGTCAGAGCTTACTTTGTTGTTTATAGACACACATTGAGATCGATCAGTCAAGTAGCTTTCGAAGAGTTTCAGTTGAGTACCTCTTACACCTATAGAATCCAGCTTTTTCAGGAGGTTAGAGATCGAGACGGTATCGAAGGCCTTGGAAAAATCCAAAAACAGGCCTGCGCACTTGTTACCCTTATCAAGATTTCCAACTATAGTGTCAGTCAACTCATTAACAGCGTCGTTTGTAGATCTTCCTGTGCGAAAGCCATATTGGTTAGTGGAGAGGATGGAATGCGCTTCAAGGTAAGATTTGAGCCGGATATTAATGAGGCGCTCTAGAATTTTAGAAAGAGCCGGGAGAATGGATATAGGCCGGTAGTTGCTAGGAAGATCTTTCGCTCCACTTTTATATATGGGGTGGATTACAGCTTTCTTGAAAGCTGACGGAAAGATACCGGAGGATAGGGAGATATTGCAGATGTGGGTGATAAGGGGAGTTAATATTTTTTTGTTACGTTTTATAAATGATGAAGAGACATCATCCCAGCCAACAGCGCAGTCGTCTCTTAAAGAATCTATAATATTTTCCACCTCTTCAGCTGATGTGTCAAGAAGAACAAAAGAATTCAGGGATGTATTAGTTTTACAGTAGGGAGATGTAGGGGAAGTAGCAGTAGAGTTGATCTGACTTCTTATGTTTTCTGCAAGAGATTTACCGACATTGACAAAGTAAGAATTAACATGATTTAGAGAAGTCTCAAAAGTGGGTTTACAATCAAGTAGGTCACTAGACGTAGAAGGGGATTTTTCTAAATTAGTAACTCTCTTGACAGCTTTCCACAAGGCCTTGGAATTGTTGCCGGCTTTTTTAATAGTCTCTTTTTCGAAAGTTCTTTTTACCGATTTTATGGTGGCGTTACAAAATTTGCGATATCTTACATAAGTTGTGCGAAGTGTCATGTTGGTAGGATCTCTTAAGAGTTTTTTATGCAACTTATTTTTATTGCGAATACACCTAAGTAGTCCAGGAGTAATCCATGGCTTTAATATTCTATGACGGGCTGGAACGAGTGTAGTAGTGTGTAAGGAAATAAGATCTTTAAGTGTGTTAATTAGATAGTTAGCTGCAAAATTTGGGTCGGTTGAGTCGAGTAAAGGGGAAAAGTCTGTGGTTAGCAGCGAGTGTGTTAAATTTTGATGGTCAACTCGAGTTTTTGTAGGTTTAGGTAAAATTGTTTTATTAATGTCTAAGGCCAGTAAAACAGAATAATGATCTGTTATTGTGTTTTCAATAACGAAGGAATGGGCTTGCAGGGAAGATTTTAAAAAGGCGTGATCGAGGCAGCTTTTTCGGCTTTCTTCGTATCTGGTAGGAAATGTATGGGTTGGTAGAAGGCCATGAAGGGCCAGGATGTTAAGGTAATCATCGTTTTCCTCGTCCAGACGGGTTGGCAATATGTCTATATTAATATCTCCGATGATTACAATATTTTTGTAATTCTTTAGGCTATCCAGAACGTTATTAAGTGATTGTGTGAATTTTGTAAAGTTTAGGAAGGCGCAGGGCCGATAGATGCCCAAGATTGCTGTTTCACTATTTAATTTTACTAGTAATGAGCTAGCTTCATCTATCGAAGGTTCAGTGATACTAATACCTAGGAGTTCGGTTTTATAGTAAATTATTACACCGTCATTTTGATTGGCAGGGGATGACGATACAGAGTAATGATAACCTTGGAGATTAGGAATTAATGAGTTTTTTTGTAACCAACATTCTGTAAAGACTATAATATCTGGTTCTATGTCTAGGTTATCCAAGAATATGAGAAAGCTGTCCAAGTTGGCCGATACACTACGAATATTTTGGGTGAGGATTGTCAGGTGCTTATTGTATGCAGGTAAGTGAGTATGAACATCTTGTGGGTTGCATAAATAGGAAGAAGAGACGGTAACGGAGTCAATGTTTGATAAAATATCTATATTTCTATCCATTGATGCTGTGTATAAAGTTGTTAGTCACAAGAGATGTATTCGGTATGGTTATTAAATATTAGAGTTATGTACGTTTCATTAGATAGATATATATAGAGCAATGAATAGGTTTATACCGTTAGTATAAGTGTAATATATAATATGATATTAATATATAATTAATGAATAGAAAATTTTAACTAATTACGTATGGGACTATCGATAAATTAATAACAAAAATGCCGACAGATTGAGCTAGCCCCAAGAAAAGTTACCTTGTGTTATGGGATGCCAGCTAATCAATACAGTTTTTGTTTAAAAATGCATATCCTAAAAGTTATAGTATATAAGTAAAAAAGTTTATACAATTAACCTAATAAAGTATGAGTAAATCAACAAGTATCTATAAATTAAATATTTAAGAATAACGTATGAAGATATTATCGCTAGGTTGCCTGTTAACAATTAATTAAGTAGGTAAGCGAGCTAAGTGAAAGTGGTTAATGAGACTTTAAATGGGTACAGAAATAATTAACATTTTTGTTTTAGCGCTAACAGTTGATCCTCAGAAGTAACGACTAAGTATTTCGAGTCGTCGTATTTCCGCAGCAGCACCCGTCCTCCTGATGTCCAACAATGCTTGTACTGTTCCTCTTTTGCGAACTCACGGGCCAAGTAGTGTAACCGTCGGGCCCTAGGAGTCAGATGTTCGGCAATGTAGATTGGCTGGGAAGTTGAAGCGGAATCGAAAATACCTGAGTTCAGCCTATTGCCGGCATTCGACTTGTTGAATGACTTAAAGGCTCTCAGTATTTTATTTTTAGTCAGTACTGAATTGAGTGAGACAACTATGGTTTTGTTCACGGACTTTGATGGAAGATGGCGCACGTCAAAGATGTTTATAGGAAATATTTCGATCGAGAGTGCTTTAAATGTAGTGACTACAATTTTTACCAAATCTTCTTGGCTGGAGTTTGATTTGTGAGGAATATTGCGCAGCTCGAGGCAGGCCGATCGTGACGATCTATCGATTTCCTCAGCAACCAATTCAGATTTCGAGACGCGGTCCAGGCATTCCTCGGTCCTAATTTGAATAGACGACAGCTGTTCACAAACGTTTTCGTACTTCACAGAGAGTAAGGTGATAGATTTTTCTATTTCGATATTGGACGCAACTATTTCAGCGTTAAGACGTTGAATATCCGACATAGACGTCTGGATGCTATTTAATTTATCGTCAGTTGCTTGCTTCCACTCGGTTAGTGAATCAATAAAGATATCCAATTTAGATTCGTAATTTGTTCCACAATCACAGCGACGCCTTTTAGATGATCGAAGGGTGACTGTGTCGCTTCCCAAGTTTTCGACAGGATTGTATGTTTAATAACATTTATTTAGTTTCATTTTTATCAAAAGCCAAAACACTTTTGCATTAAAAAAATAGAGATTTTTATAGCTAGGTAGACTACGATAGGTACCTAAATAATTACGCAAGTCACATTTTATTTTCTTCGGGAACTCTAGTGCTTCAATACTTAGATACCTTCATATCAATTGATTTTGTTAAATGATCACAATAAAAAAAAACGCCAATCTAGGAAATCAAAGTACCTGACTAAAAAAATAAAGGTTTCGAATCGGAACTAAGCGACGTCACTGTCAAATTGGAAAAAACATTTTTTTGAACTAACCTACAGAAAAATATTCAAAACACACTTTTTCCTCTAAAAACTTATTCAACCGGTAAGAAAGTGTCCAAAACGCATCTGATGGTTAGTAATTCTGACTACTACCCCCTACTAGCCCTTAGAGGAAAACTACAGATCTCTATTACATTCTACGACGGTCCTATTATAATCCAACCTTTATGTTTGGAGTCCGACCGCGATGACATTTCTATTATAATATGTAGGTGGGCAGGTAGGGCTGCTGTTATTGGGCTTGCATACATTACTGGCCCAATATCACCGTATTTGCATAGTATTGTCCACGGCATTAACATTTAGACTGGGCCTACCTTTAATGTTGGGATGTATTGCTAGTCTATTTTCGGCGGATCCAATTTTCTTTTGCAATGTTGAAAACTAATGGTAAACGTAAAGTCATAGCGTAATTCAAATTCAAAATTCTTTATTCAATTTAGGATGATATACATCACTTGTTGACGTCAAAAATTACTTAAACTAAGTCTACTGCCGGCTTCCAAAGCGCAGGTGAAGAAGAAGCGGCGCAACAAACTTCACCGCAGCCTTTTCTCCAAGGACGTCAATTAACAAATATAGGTCTTATACATATATTAAAAATTAGGAGGACGAATTTACATCATTATTAAAAATGTCAAAATTTGAATAAATAAATAAAATAAAAGTTGAATTTCCAATAAAATTATTGAAAATTGTCACACAATATATCTATATATATATATATATATATATATATATATATATATATATATATATATATATATATATATATATATATATATATACGTAATAATATCATAAACCAATTAAATATTTTGTGAGGATACTGCACCATGCTTGGGCCAGACATTATTGTCATCCACATAATCATCAGACTTGTAATATGCCTTTTTACAAAGTACTTCTTTTATATAATTTCTAAATTTTTTGTCCGGCAAATTTTTCGATTAAAGATATTTGATACTATTACTTTATTGATACCTTTTTCTGTGTTCTAGAAAACTCAAATATTATCAGCGCTTCATATTCATATTATTTATTCACCAAGTGTTACAATTACTTCATTCTTATAAGAAAAAAGAACCTATGTAGTTGAAAAATGTGACTATAACAATAGGTCATACAGCCACCATATTTTTGCACAATGCTGTAAAAGAGGTGTGAAAGGTTTCATTTCAGTACGAAATAAAATGAGTCAGGTAAGCGCGTTCACAATCGCGCGCGGTGCTCTGCATTGTGTATTAAATTTCACTATTTTATTTTTATTTTCTTACTTACCAGCACCTCCACCTCCGCGGCGCAGTGGTCCCCACACCCGCCCGCTATCTGGAGGTCCTGGGTTCGATTCAACACGGGCAAGTACTTGTACATGTGATCACAAACATTTGTCGGCAGTCCTGCATGTGTTGTGTCCGTTTCTGTGTTCGTGTCCATCGCGCCCGCTATGCAAGCTTAGCGCTTAGTGTGAACCGTTGAGAATTGTCCGTTTCTCACATTGTATTAACGGGACTTAGCACAAACCTTTCTCATTTAATGTATTTGACGTAGGTACAGCGATCTTTCGTCGCCGTGATCGCAGCTAGACTGGACTATTTATACGGTGTGAATTTGTGTCTGTGTGTTTGTGTTGTCAGTTTCTCAACAACCACACTTACCGCACTAGATTTTATAAAGTAACATTAAGATGGGTGCACACTACACTCACAGTATCCGACTTTTTATCCGAAATTTGCTGTTTAGTTTTTGCAATCATTGGATTTCAAGTTGAATGTCTTATATATATAGTTATGTGATCAAAGCATCAAAAAACACATCCAACCATATTCGAACTAAATACTATTTAATTTCGCAAAATATTGTAATTTTGTTAGAGTATTTGTTACGGCCAAAGTGATAAAAGGATGCAATAAAAAACAATATGACACAGACTTCCTTTTTATTACAAATATTAATTGCACATAAGAATATTTCATACAAAAATATATTCTTAATTAAAAAGATTCCCACTAAAACAAATTATAAAACTGTAACAGAATAATTATTATTAACCATTACAGACGAAGGATTTCATATAATAAGCTTAAATATTCCAAAATAAATTTAAAATCTCAAAGACGATCAGATGTCAAGATGTTAAGCGAAACTAACATTAATTAGGATAAATAATTATATAATAATTTATACAAGTATCATGAAATATTGAGACCAAAATATTCGAATATGTGACGACATACATTAATTAATTTCAAGTTTTTTTGTTATAGTCCCCAGCAACAAATTATACACGAAGCCAAGGGAAGATGATTTCGCTTGTTTCGCTACTAAACGCATTAGTGAAAGCCATAGACAAAGGTATAACTAAACATATAATACTTATTGCCTGGTAATATATTTCGATAATATTTTATTTATTAACAATTCAACAATCTAGCTAACTCTTATTATATACAATTTGTGACAAATGGTAACATTCCTTGATCCTGAAAACCTGATGGCCTACTTTCGCAGAATCGATTCCAATTTGAAGCGGTTCAATATTATTAAAAAAATCAATTTAAGCCGCAATACTGAGCCACCTAAGACCAATGAAAGGTAGACACTCCGGTGAAATTGAGCACTAGAAAATACTGTTTAATCTGCAAAAATGCAGATATTTCTAAAGGAAATAGAATAAGTTACAAATTAAAATCGATTGCTTGAGAAGTAAGCTTGGCGAATTAAATGTAACTTTAGTCAAGCAACCGGAATTGCATATCCAATTTGACGCATTAGCCAATCACAACATGCGTGTTAATTTTTGATTGGCTATGGAACTGTCAATGTCAACTTTGACATATGTGTGCCAGTTGCAGTTGAGAAGTTTTAAAATTATAATGAGATTAGTAGCAAATAGTTTTGTTTATATTGTATAGTTTACACAGTATACAATTATTTAAACAGGAAAGATAAAATCTTTTAATCACTTAGAATTTTTCAATCAACAATTGATTATATACAAATGCTAATTCAGAAATATAGATGTAAATCTAACTGGATTTTTCCATCATCAGATAAACTTGAAATACACCTAAATGATAATAAACTTGTGACAAATACGAAATGCAACTGCAAATATAAATGTATCTGATGATTGAAATCATCATAAAAAAATATTCTGACATAATTTCACTAATTCATAAACTAAACTAAGATATAAGCTTTTCTACTTAAAATTACGTTTAAAAATATGACAAGTCATAAGAAAAATATTTTGAAATTATCATCAGGCTTTATCAATGAATAACATTAGTCGGATATCAAAAAAATATTGTACGTTTAATTCATTTCTATGGTAACTTCTGGTCCTATACCTACTTAATGATAAAATAATGTAAATATAATAATATACAGATCGGATTGCGTCGCCATTTTGGAGCCGAAATGGTCTTAAATTCGATAATGACGATCAAAATGTGGTAATGACTATAGGGTGGATATTACGTTCGAAATGACTTCAGTGAAAGAGATCTGCTGTTACTTATTAAATATAATTTTGTATTATGTTATAAAAGAAGCTGATCTTGGTATGACTAGCTCAAGATCGATATTAGCTAATTAATTTAATAAATAATTAAATGTCATAAAATTTAGAGAGCCATTTTCTTCATGCGAGATTCAACTTTATATTTAATTAAAAATCCTCTTCGGATTAGTAATCCGTGAGGCAAGAACCCTGGTTCAGTGACACATGCATGATTGATCCAGGTCACGTTTGGTCGTATTGATTTCTTGTCGAACGAGACTCGTGTTGACTCGACCAGGCAAATTGTTTTGTTTACAGAAACCGAAATTGATTGCGATCGGAGATATGAATTAAATTCAAATACCACTAAAAAGTACTCGGAAAATATAATTCAATTTATATATTTTTATGACGATGAAAATAAAAGTAAGAGTGGCCTATTTCAACCAGATAAAATTGAGTAAAAATATTGTGCATGTAAATATGGAGAATTATGAATTAAAAAATATAAAACTTGTGACTTGTGATTGTACCCAAACTAACCTTAAAAAAACATTTTTTATTAGTCATTACAGATAATTTCGAGAAAGGGACTTTAACTTGGGAATATTTAATTAGTAACCGCAGACCTTTTGGAAGACCGACTCACACAACACACATAATTTTGCGACAATAATTGTTGATGTATTGACGGAATTAACGAAATTCAAAAACGATTTATGTAATTAAAGTTAAATATTTTGTCATGCAAGTCGTTCTAAATATAAGAACTAAGTTTCAATATCACAAAACACGGCAAGGGGTTGTGCCCCGTCGTAACGAACATTTTGTTCAAACTTATAATTTATATCTAGCTATATTACATACGTACATACATTTACGTCCCGAACGCTCCTGTACAGTGTTATACGCATGGAATTTGATGTTGTATAAAATTTGCATTCAAATCCCAAAAAAATATCGAATCATTTGTATAAAGCTTCAGTTCCCCTCAATAGCGGTCTTTGATCGCTAGATTTTACACTTTCCAACCAAAATAGTGGCACCGTCTCTTTGTAGGGAACCGCCCTCTAGGAAAACAGGCATGTGTCTTTAGCTAATGTTCTATAATATACCTACATAGACATTATACGATACTATGCGATCGCAACACGATGACTTCGCTTTCATAGAAAACTTACGCTTAATGCGGGTTTGATAGTATATCGAAACTTGCATTACCAAAATTCCTGAGTCGCTTTGTTTGACTGTAAATTCAATAATTAGGAAGTTGTGATGCCGTATCACTACTTTTTCTTACTTCTAGCGAAACCCGCGTCAACACACATGTCTGGATCACAAGTCTACGTACACTTACGTCTACGATCACAGCGCGCTATATAGAATGTTCGAGGAGAGGTTCGTTTTCGTGTTCTTGCTCGTCGAGGCGTTCGTCGAACTCTTGGGCGGGGAACGTTGTGTGCGTTTTCACTATTTTGACCTCTCCGTCTTCGCTGCACGCGAGCGGCGAATATAGGGCGCCGCGAACGCCCCGCGAATTCTTGCGCGTTTGGCGAGAACTGGCCATCTGTCGGTGAGAAATAAAATTAAATAAGTCCGTTTTAATCCACGACGCAAAAAGGGGACTCCCCCTTTTTGCGTCGTGGGTTAAAACGGATTATATGTTATATGTTTAACGTGTCTATCTGTGTATCTGTCTGTGTCATCGTAGCTCCCAAACGGATGAACCGAAAGTTTTTTTTGTGTCATAAATAATTTTATCCAAAATGTTCTTAGTCATGTCTCATGAAAATCGGTTCAGCCGTTCAAAAGTAGTAGCGAAATGAATATTGAAAGTCGGGGTTTTTTTATTTGTCTAACAAATAAACTTTTTAAATTTTAAAAATAAACTTTTTAAATTGAGAAATGATTGTTTCGTGTGATAACTTCCTAGAATAAAACCACTGTAAATACGTGAATGTCGTAACACTAAAGGAAACGTTCTTAAGAAATGTTCTCTTTAGTAGTCAAATGAAATCATTAATTACTATTTCATATTTAACTAGCATGGCATTAGCAGATCCTGAGATCCAAGGCTTAACGGCTATGGAAATAACCGGCAAAACACAGGAAATAAATAGCATTATTAATGAGGATTTGCAACTAATTGTAAGATTACATACTTATATAAATAAATAATTAATAAGAAGTGGTTGGAAACAGAGAACGGACGGGAAATTACGGAGAGAGAGGAGGGGAATAAAAAAATGCCAGTCAAGTTAAATAGTACGAAACTTGGCTCGATTTCTGAATAACAGTTAAATTACACTGATAATTGAATAAACAAGACTAAATAAACACTTTTAAATGTTTCACATTGCACAAAAACGCAATCAAGCTATTACAGATGCAAAGTCGAAAAGGCCATCAAAATAAAAGTAAATTTTGCAATCAACTTATTTATGAGTCGGCGAGCAAGGGAAACAGAAATAAAGTTTGCTTCTGCATTATTTATTTATTATAAACTTTATTCGACGAATTGGTATAACGGGCGGACTAAGAGCCATGACCCATTGCTCAGTCGTGCTCCGTTGCGACCACCCAGTTCGTTGTGGCTCCGTTGTTTTTTACAGTTTTTGATATTGATATGCGTTGATTTACTTGTTTTTAATGAGGATGTGGACAGGATAGTCGTACTTAGAAATTACTGAAAAGTTTACATGTACTCTTGTGTAATACATATATGTATGTTCGGGTGGTATCTTGTAACTTAATTTTGAAGCAGATATCTTCAACCGATTGAGCTGAAATTTTCTACGAACGTTTAGTTTGGATAACAATGCATTATTATGATAATGACCTGACCACCGAGGAACGGGTCCCGACGAGAACTCCTCTACGGTTTACTGCACGGACACGATTTTTTTGTCACGCATTGAATGCAATAAGATCTCTCTGACAACAACAAAATCTTGTTTTATAATATCAATTTGTAGAAAATTTATTCAAAATAAAATAAAAATCGCACTCGACTTAGACCATACAAAAGCCTCACTTGCAATTATATTTTTATAGGGCAACTAACACGCGATGACGTTGTAATTCTATAGTCTAATGTGACTGGCGTGTGAAGGCATATTTCATGTTTACTCCTGTAGTTAACGGTTTACGATCAAAAAATATCAATTTATTGCAGCCATATCGCCTAATTACAGCGGACATTAAGTTTTTATTTCTATATGCGAACTTTATTATGCAGGGTCCACTATTTCCGGAATAGATAATTAATATACAGAATGGCATATTGAAAGACTTTTATTTTTAAACAGCGTAGGTATACAATAATATGCGTATTTTTATTGGATATTTTCCTTTTTCGTATTTTTCTTTGCTCTTCTCTCACTATAAGAGATTTATTTTTCAATAAGTAGAACCCTTGTACTTGTTTTATTGTATACTGTTTTGTGTAATTTTTACTTCCGCATTATTAACCTATAAATCTCTTCTTCTTTGTCTAACCCTCTACCTAACTCATCTGGGATCTGGTCGATATCATCAAAGCAAATCATTTATTCAGAAATTAGGCCTTTACAGGCACTTTTTCACGTCATATTCTAAATTAAATGATATTTACCAAAGCTGCAAACTATTTAGCATTTCGGAACGATCACTGCTGAGAAGAAATGTCGAAAGGATCTCATTCAAACAGTGTTGGTCCCTAAGAAGGTCTTACCTTACCATTTTTTAAAATATAAATGTATGTATCATTTTTTATCAGTAATATAACAATGTAAGTACACAATAACGTAGGTAGGTAGAGAGCTCCAAGCAAGATTTCAACCGGTCGGATCGCCAACGACGAACAACGGCGGTTCTAAATTACGCATGTGATACACAGGCGCATAAAGTCGTCGAGCCACAAGTTCACATACTTCCTGACACTATAGCACATAAGAAGAAGATTAGTAATAACCTGCAGCACCAGCAGTACGGCTAGGAACAAGCCCGCGGCGACCGCGCACACGGTGAGAGTGACGGCCCCTAAGCTCGGCGCGGCGGCGCTCGGCGCGGTGTGAAGCGCGGACGACTCGGCTATCCGCCGCTTGCCCGCCACGGACGAATTTATACATTCGCCTGCAAATGTCAATGGTTGTAATTTTCTATTGTTCGTTTCTTATTCACAATAATTCATGTATCAGCTAACGTATGTTCATCGCTCTGGAAATCGTGTGAAATTAAGATATCACAGAGTTCTAAACACTGTCCAGATATATTTTTCTCCAAAATCAGTTTTTTTTTCATCTAATTATATAAATGGTCAAAACGAAAACAAACATATATCCGTGTGTGTCTCATAGGGGTAGGCCTATGAGACACACACGGATGTGAAAATAATGTATATATATGAAAGGTATGAAAAAAGAATATGTACACTGTTGTAAATGTACACATGTTACACCATGAAAATGTCAGTTCATTCGTGTCGGTAAACATAGCGGAATATGCAGCGGCTTTGCCATTCACTGATGAGTTTACGCTCGCTAGAAAATAGAATAACCCGACTATTTTGTCCTATAAGTATCTCGTGTAGAATTTTAAATTAATAACCCACTACACTTCTCGACTCTTGCTGTATTTTTGAAATAACTAGTACATGCGTTAGCTTGTTTTGTTTTCAAGGTGCTTGATTGATTGTGTTTTATTTTGAATAGAAATTGATGGATGAACGTGAATTGTGTTCTAAATTAATGGCTATCGATTTTTGTCCGTCAGTTTGAATTCAGGTGCGATATTTTCGATGATAGATACAATTTCATAGCACATTCATCAAAAATATACATAGTGGAAACGAATTAAACTTAAGCACAAACAGGACAATAGACTTTTAAACGATTTTGACGATGAATGAATAG
Source organism: Plodia interpunctella (assembly GCF_027563975.2). Classification (NCBI taxonomy): domain Eukaryota; kingdom Metazoa; phylum Arthropoda; class Insecta; order Lepidoptera; family Pyralidae; genus Plodia; species Plodia interpunctella. The sequence goes on along the minus strand of NC_071308.1, from coordinate 7,624,866 downwards.
CTATTACAAATTAATTTATCAAGGTTTGGACTTGGCACATACGATCGGACAGATTTATTGGACGAATAATGTTAGTATTTATTCATAGTATTCATTACCCGTCCCTGTTTCGCTCGGGTAAAACATAATAAATTATAAACCTAAAAATTACTCTGGAATCTAGTGGTGAAAACTAAAAATACGTGCAGTAGTTTTTGAGTTGCGCAGTGGTAAAGTTACCTTTAAAACGAGGTCTCTGGTTCAATCCCCGTTCGGGTCATGATGGAAAATGATCTTTTTCTAATTGGCCCGGGTCTTGGATGTTTATCTATATATGTATTTGTTATAAAATATAGTATCGTTGAGTTAGTATCCTATAACACAAGTCTCGAACTTACTTTGGGGCTAGCCCAATCTGTGTGATTTGTCCTAATATATTTATTTAAAAGACCCTAGGTCCAAAGTCCTCAACGCGCTTGTGACACCACTAGTGTTACAGGCGTCCACAGGTTTCAATTACTACTTGATAGTATAAAATAAATAACGAACAGACCCGTGTCAGGATGACAATGGCAGCAGTCTGGAGCTGGTGTGGAGTTCGTCACAGAAGTCCTTTCGGCACAACACGGCACACATTGGTTGTTCAGTCTGTAACAATATTATGTGTCAGTCTACTTCATTCTTTCTACAGTGTTTTCTACAGTGTGTGCTACCGGTGGAAGTTTTTATTCAAGTCGTTTAGAGGCATCTGACGTGACTTTTACGAGCCAAGTGGCAAATGTGTTGGTTTTCTCACGGTGCTTTTTCGGTCAGTCAGATTGGTACACACTTTCGTTGGTGTTGGCAAAATTCACAAACTCAAAATTCATTATTATATTTAGGATGATATACATCACGTATTGGCGTCAAACAAATTACTTAAACTAAGTCTACCGCCGCACGAGTGAATACAAAAGTGACAACTTTGCGATCATTGGCGCGCGTCTGAAACACTGATCCACCGCTACTGACGACCTCGGTTGCTTGCCCCTGAACCGAGAGATCCCGGGTTCGATCCCTGGTTGGCTCATGATGTAAAATGATCTTTTTCTGATTAGCCCGGGTCTTAGATGTTTATATACGTATTTGTTATAAAATATGGTATCGTTGAGTTAGTATCCCATAACAAGTCTCGAACTTACTTTGGGGCTAGCTCAATCTGTGTGATTTGTCCTAATATTTATTTATTTATTATGCTACATATGTATTAATTTAACAAGAGTAATTTTCTGTCTATTCAGCACCGATTCGCGCATGTCTGATTGGTGAAATAATGGCGTAATATTCCGGAACTATATAGTTTGAAACAATAATTATTTCAACTCCATATTGTTGCAACAAACACTCCACATAACTATCTCCCATTCAACTTTACGCACATTTTAAATAACGTTTCGGGATAGCATTCGATTGTTAACATAAATCGGCAAAACAGAGCGGATTGCAACGCATTTGACCAAATTGGTGAAATAACTTTCACGCAAACTGGAATGCCTCTGGATGTGTGTGTTTCAATGCTTTGGATTCGCGGAAACCAGCAACTTATTGATCGACGTTTAGTGCAGTAAAAGCAAAGAGTATTTTTTTTTCTTTTAAACTTCGTAAGTGGCGTAGGATTTTTATTATAGCTTTTAAGTGCGTTTGAGCTAGCTCGCTTATCTAGTTCGTTTCTGGCTAGACTGATGATCGTGCAAGCTGAAAAATGCCTTGAAGAATTAAATTTTATTGGAAAGTAACTTATTTTGATTAAAATGTTTAGTCAGCAAAGGGTTCGCTTTCCTTCCATTTTTTCTGCACTTCGTCAGGCTATTGGTTCGCATATATAACGTCTTCATAACTTTCAAGAGACAGGAGAGTTGCGATACTCGAAGGCCACGTTTAAAAACTGGAGATTCTTCATAGATAGGTTAGAATCCTATCACTATTTCACGATTATTCTCATTATTATTCTCATTCTAAGAGTTGTACCAGTATTCTATTTCATATGTCCAATTCCACCTAAACTTTTCTTTAAATAAATTTTATATTTATTAGTATATGTACTTGTCAAGTGTCAGATAATTAAATTGGTAGTACTCGTATACATTTATAAAACTTGTATTTAGTTTTATTAATTACTATCTTATTAATTGCTTAACTACAAAAGGTATTAACCGCCCACGTACCTTTGGTGCCGTGGTAAATACAGTTTTGCTTTTTACTAAGTTATTCTTCTTTCCTATCGACTGTTATTGCTAACACTGACAGAATTTATTCAAGTCACATAAAAGCATGTGACATGACTTCAATATGTAATAAATTGGAATATCTAATAACTCTAAGCTGATAGACGCAATTTGTAAACGCATTTTAGTTGTACCGCTAAAAGTCTTGTAGACCCAAGTAATAAATGTATTGCCTTACGAGCCATTTTCGTAAATCTTTTACTTGACGAGGTCTGAGAGTGTCCTCGACTACACAATGGGGTTGCGACCCTGTCTGTTAGGCATCCTTACGAGGGCCGTTAAGGCCCATAAGTCTTGAAGGGCCAAAAGAACCTTTTTCGGAATTTTCTCACCGTTTATAACCGGTGAAGAATTCACTTTCAACGAAATAGTCTTAGTAAAAAGATAAAGTGTCACTTCGGTATATTTAATACTAGCAACCCAAGTTTTGCACGGAAACAATATTATGGATTTTATATACCTAAAAACTTTCCTTTCGAATCACTCCATCTATTTAAAAAATCCTCATCAATACCCGTTGCGTTATTATATAAATCTAAGCATACATAGGGACAGATAGACAGCAAGAAGCTAGTTTGTTTTATACGTATGTAACAATAATGATTTATTCGATAAATCTTTTTCAGGCTAATGTAATAACATGAGTTTACCGAATAAAATGTAGCATATATTATTAGGCTGGAGTAAATACATTACAGAAATAAAAATGCCAAGGGAATGGTAACATTGTGAAGAAAAATTTCCACGATATTTTCCAACGCGTATGTCCAAACCTGTTGGGAACATAAATGTATTATATAAATATCTAAAATAGAAACGTGGAATAGTAAACTTAAGTATTGTTCGTTTAAATGAAATCATATAAAACATTTTCGAACTAAATTATAAAGAAATTACGAGCACAAACAAAAAATTTTATCGGAAATCAAATATTTTAACGAATAAAGATATTCGATTGATTAAATTAATGAATAAAATTATTTATAGCATAAATATGATACTAAATACAGTATTGGTAGAGGTTACGATTAAATAATGACAGGTTGTTAGCCCATCACCTGTGGGAATAATGTCCAATTAATAGTCCTTGACAGACTTTCACAATCTACTCGACTTATTAATATCTTTTTAAATTACCTTGGCCTTGTAATTAATATCCTATTGGCTATTTGGCTGACTCGGCTCTGAATTCTATAAAACTTAGTAAAAAATAAACTAAAAAACTTATTCTTTTCGAGTCGTTATGTCTATTTACGAGCTTCCCCGTGTGATGTATACTTCTATACATAACTTCTATACATCCGGCGTGACCTGGGCAACAATCTACGCGGTTGCTCTAGTCGATAACGCAGATTGGCCGATCCTTTCACCACACTATAGCTATTAAAAGCAAAATGCTCTTCTCAGGGCCAAACCAACAGAAAAGATCTTCTCACCTGTCAAGTCTCAATGGGCGTGAGCAGGCCGTGCAACTAAACTGCCCGGGGCCCGAACAAGCCCTGCAAGTTGCATCGCAGCCCTTGCACGCAGCAGTCGTTGCGTCATAGTACTGAGAGCCAAGGCACTCCATGCACAGTCCCCCGTCGAGCATGAAGCGCGGGGGACACGATTTGCAGTGCAAGGGACCTGAGCCGTCACACTCTTGACAGTAGTGGTGACAGTGACGACAACCACCAACGCTTTGGTAGAAGCCTGCAACAAGAAACATTTGTAAACAAACTGTGTAACATTGTAACTTAAATTTAGCACAAAGAATATACTTCGAAGTACTTAGTTTCTCTAGCCGCTGGCGGGTGATCTGGAAGCCTGAAATACAGGTTACCGCTAGTATGGGCTCCAACATAACTAGGTACTTAGTAATATTGTTTGTTGTGGAAAAATACGCTTTGACTTTTCAATTTTTTAAATTTCAAACCGCGTTTGTTTATTAATACCTTCGTCTTTTAGCTTTTTAAGTATGAAGAAAGTCTTTGAAGAAGATAATGTTCTGGATAAGGATCTGGGACAAGGCGATAAAGCGACACAGCCTTATCAGCTATCAGGAAACAATAGCATTCCCAAGAAAGGTCGACATCAGGCAAGCGGCCTGTTGCTAAATCACAGCCGAATGCCCAAAATTTTAAGGGTTATGTCATTGTATTATTTTTTACAAAGTTATTTATAAACAACATAAAACGTTAACTCTATGTTCGATACCGCTACATAACTCTACTGTACTGTCTCGTGTTACTCGGCTATTAACATGATATGATCTGTCACTGGTTCTCATTAGAAAGTAGATTGAATTGATAATTATTTTACCTTGAGGGCACTCCGGGTGGCACTCCCCAGCCGCCATCCTCCAGCCTTGGGGACAGGTCGCGCACTGGTCCCGCCGCGGCCCAATGCACGTGCGGCACGATATATAGCATTTTGCACATAGACCACGGTCTGCGTAGAACCTGTCACAAACAAACAACAATTAGTATTTTTTACTTACTGAATAAGAAATTTGAATGGAAATAGAAACATTTTTTTTTTTCAAAAATGTCATTTTTATTTTGTCGTCCGGGAAATCTTGTACGTCATTCCCGTGCAGTAAACCGTTGAAGAGGTCCCTCGTTGGGTAAAATATCATATAACTGAACCTGGTTGCACCACAGTCATGCTTATCATAATACTGTGTTGTCATTGAAATCGAAGCGACTAGCTCGATATTACAAAGATTTTATTACAGACAGACAAACATCGGGACAGGTCAAACTAAATGAAAGCTTTACCCACCCTTTAAACATAGAATGAAAAGTTTCTCATGGTCTCTCACCTATATTCTCAATATAATATCACAAGGCCTCGCAAGTACTGAACTTCTTCTTTTCCAGTCGAAATAGCAAACAAATTATACCAGTACGTAGCCACATAAATTGGCTTGTTATTGCCCTCATTCAAGTCAGGAGGAGAGACAGTTTGGGCAAGACAGCAGATAAGTCATGAGTTGAGACTCCAGAGTCACACAGAGCATTAGTCCAGAAGCCCCACTTAACTCTGTTTTCTCGGCTGTACTGTACTGTAAGTACTGAACTGAATAAAGACACAACTGACTCAAATTGCAATATATATAGTTTCTCGTGGTTTCTCACCCATCAGCGCAAGCGGTTCTGCAAGCGCCGGATTGCAGGAGCAGGCTGCCCGCACACGCGGTGCAGTTCAGCCTGGAAACGCAATCGGCGCATCCGTGCATGCAGCGAACGCATTTTCCACCTTCAGCGTAGTAACCTCTCCCGCATTCCGTCACGCAGCTAGACAAACAACATTGAAATCAGTACATAGTATAAATCAAAAAGTCGCTTTCCGCTGTCTGTTCCTATGTATGCTTAGATTTTGATGCCGGTTTTTTTTATAAGTAGTGTGACATCTAAGTTTTACCCGGCACACAACGCTAGTTAATTATAAAGCTGTAATAATTTTAATAATTATTTAAACAAGCATAGGACAGAGAAAGATGGCGGAAAGAAGCTGATATGATGATGATAAATAATTTAAAACTGTATATTCTAAGAAGAAAGAAAGTAACACACACATTTTGCTTCTTCTATCCCGCAGATTGTAGAAATAAATCAAGAGAAAGGAATAAAATGGCGGTTTTTTCTTATAGGTAATGGAGTAAAACCCTATTATTATTTCTGAATCCAAGTTCGACCAATAAGCTCACTATCTAAACAAAAAGTCGTGATATTGACCACCTCTATAGGTCATCATGCTGGACTGCTACACTCGAAGTCCCGGATTCGATCACCGGTCTGATCAAAATGGAAACAAATCTGTTTCAGATTGACCTGCGCCTTCGATATTTATCTATATATGTTATAATATATAGTATCGTTGAGTTAGAATCCCATAACACAAGACTCAAATTTTCAGGCTAACTCAATCTGTGTGACTGATTAGTCCATACAAATTTATACGTTAACCTACATAAATCTTTATGCAGCGGTAATAGCAACTAATATGACGTGCCGACGACTTTATTGAAATCCAGTGTGTACTTGATTAATTCCATCGATCCCATGTGACCGAGTTAGCTAGGCCTGGATACGTCAAGCTGTCGTCGTAGAGGTTGCATTGTGAATAACCCCGACTACCGCGAAACTGATTTAACTCTGTTAATGATGCAAAAGCTTTGGCACGCCATGGGTTAACTATCTAACAGTTAGTAATTTGTAGCTTTGAGATATACTATATAATTTAAAATTTAACGTGAAAAGTGTCTAATTTCTTAACAAATGCTTGACTGAGAACGTAAGGAAAAATTAATAGCAGCCTTCCTTAGCCGATGACCTACATTAATATTTCTCACTCGTTACATTTAAGTAGATAAAACTGACTATTATCTAAAAACTATACGTAAATGGATAAGTTTAAAGATCCATGTCTATTTATATATTAATATTAAAACGAAACGGTGGTGCTATAATAGTTAATACGTATTTGTATATAGTAAGTAACAACTAAATACCGTGTGCTCCGAAGCTTTGGAGCTGAGGAAGAAACCAGGAAAATTCTAATAGAGATAAAGTATAAACACAAAAAATAATTCAATTAAATTTTACACAGATACATATTAGTCATTTAGGATTACTCCTGAAGGTCTAATGATTATGTTACCATCAACATTGCATTTTGGACATATGCCTCCCCCTTCTCCTTTACGACTCCCAGTCTCTATCCTCCTCTCAGTAATAATAGAGAAAAAACACGACGAATTCGTGGGCGGCAGTTATTATTTAAGTATTATAAGTAAAATGGAAAAGATTAATAACTGCTCAAATTAGATCTGTAAGAAATTTTCAATTACAAACCGAGACTTATAATATTTTCAATAGAAAGCAATATAAAGTAATCTAATTGCTTAGTCAGTATTCCGCACGGAGTTTCTTTGTATGGGAAGAAAATAGTATTTTTCCCGGAAGAAAACCGACGCTTAATTGTAGATTTACCTTCTCGAGCCATTTCGAGAATACGAAAGGAGATTGTTGTTAGCACAGATTTATAATAGGTTAGATACCAAATGCGAATATATATTCTGTCTGTTTATGCGGTAAATAAATTTTCATTCCTTCGACAATATGACCGAGCGTTTCACTTTTATTATAATAAACACAAATAAGTAGAAATCGTGATTGATTTTATTAATTTCTAGCTGTTTACCCGCAACTTCGTCAGCGTAGAATAGTTTTTTGAAAGACAAAGTAAATTTGAACGGGTTTCTTTAACTATATGTATACCAAATTTCTTCAAAATCGGTCCAGCTATTTAGCCGAGTAAGCGGAACAGACAGCCAGACTTTCGTATTCATAATATTAGTATGGTATAACTAAAGTGAAGCCCAAAATTACTTTAGTTAAACCTCGCCATCCTTGGTTGGCCCGGCTGACCTAATAGCTCCAAATACATATGACATAAGATTCTGTTAACATGGTATCTTCTACGGTGTTGCTACTATTATTATCCTTCACCGAGCCTTTCTTCGTCGAGTCGACCATTCTAATTGCAACATAATATATATTTATTTTCTTAATAACCCTTACCTATAATCCTGCAGTAAATCAGGCGACGGACAAGTGAGACAATGTCCAACGTCCTCCCCGTAGCAAGACTCGCAGGCGTTGTGACAACGGCGACACCTCTGACCGTCCAGGAACTCCCCGATGGTGCAGCGGTCGGAGCCCTGGCGGACGCACCTGCCCTTCTTGTTCACCTCCCAACCCGGATCGCAGCTGAGGCAGAAACCGCTCGTGCATGTGGTACAGCCCACCGGACACCTTGTCAAAGAATCATTTAGGTTAATTTATCAGAATTGAATTTAAACATATAAAAAATTGTATGCCAATAAATTTGATTATTCAAACTACAAAAATAAAAACAATAAAGTAAAAATATGTAGCATTTGGGATTCTAGGTTTCTTAGTGTTTCATGAATAAGCTAATAATAAAAAGTTTAGAGAATTTAATATTCTTTGAGGGGGTAAAAATCAAATTAAACAGAATTTTCTTAATAATAAATGAAATTGTTACTTACTTCATACACTCTTTCCTCTTCTTATCAGCGTAATAAGTTGCAGGGCAAGACGTGAGACAGCGTCCTTCTAACAAGTAACTTGACGGGTGACAAGTCACGCATTGCGCCTCTCCCGGTCCTGAGCACGTAATACAGGAATTGTGACATTTTGCACACATGTAGTCTTCAGTTTCATAATAAGATGGCGGGCAAGACGCCGCACACGTCCCGTCGTGCAATACCAAATGATGCTCGCACGAAGTACACGCATCAGCTCGATCCGAACAAGTTGCACAATGGGCAGCGCATGGACGACAAACTGACGACTCACTGTCCTCCCAATAACCGTCAGGACATTGCTGCAAGCACACAGCTAAATCGGCTACCAATAAATGTGCAGGCGCACAAGTCAAACAAGAGTCTTGACCAGGCCCAACGCAAGTTTCACAAGACTCATGGCACGGCCAACATACAGCACCCTGATTGGCGAAACTCCTCGGAGGGCATCTCGATACGCAAGCGTCATCTAGTCTATAATGTTTACAGGCAATACATTGAGTCGGTCCTTTTCCATAGCATCCTTGAAAATCGCATTCCGGATCACATTCGTGTATGACGCGCTTGTCATTACTATCAGCGAGGACATTCTCCCCATGCGGAGAAGGGACATTATGTCCATCGAGGTTGGCTACCGCTTTCTCTGGGTTCGACCCGGCGGCAAACAAAGCGGGAAAGTTCTGGTAATTAGCAAACGCGTCACCGTTGTAAAAAGGGTCACCAAGAGTTTCGTACCCGTCCGCTGCGGTCGGGAAAGCAAACGGCGGGGCGACCGCTGATGGTCTCTTTGTTCGTAACCTCACTGGGTCTATTGACGTACCGTAGAATATTAATTGCCATTTTTTAAGTATTCCTGGTTGGTTGACATGTCTGTTTCCGCCGTTTACAATTTCAAGTTTCCATCTACCTTCAGCATGCTCACCCCAGAAATGTACGCTAAGGAATGGCCAGTCGTCAAAGTTGGAGCTGACAACGTCACGGGGTCTTTCGAAGAGCAACGTCGATACTGTTCCCATGGGTGATGTAAGGAGTATCCGCAAATTACCCCGAGGGAAGAACCTTAACGATATCTTGCATTGAACATGTTCTAAATATCGTACTTCATTTACAGTTCCGCTACAACCATTAACATCCATATGTGTTGTGAGTGTATATCCAAACGACGAGTCAATTTGTTTGTCCTCGTTTATTTCTTGCGACTTACAAATATGTTGAGGTGGGACTGATACCCATTGCTCTGCTAAACTCACCATTTCTGCAGCGTCCATTAAACCGTAACCAAATTTATGACTGACTTTTCTTTTTACTCCATTAACTATCCAACCGTTTTCTTTCTCCAAAGGTGATGGTCGCGACGTAAGTACTACTAGGTATTGCATATCTCTCCATGTCAGATCAGGGTTGGCTTCTAAGGCTAAAGCACAGATTCCAGCTGCTAAAGGCGCAGAAGCAGAGGTTCCAGTATGTTCGACTGTGCAAATATGGTCTGGTCGCAATCTCCCATCCATATCGACTGTTGCTACACTCTTATCATGTCCAGGGGTACCTGAACTGTAAGTCGTGGCTAAAGTAGACGAACATTCTTCTAAATACCAAGGTTTATATCCTCCTTGTGTAGCACTAGATATGGATAGAGTAAATATGCTGTTTGTGTAGCCATCACAGTTACAAGAGTCAGTATGTCTGCCACCATTTCCTGAAGCCCAAACAAATATTGAGCCTTTGCCGTTGCGTCCACTTGTTACTCCGTAGATAAATGCCCTACAAAATAAAAAAGTAATTAACATACAAGTCACATAACATAAGTTTGCTCGTATATGCGTCAAATACGTTATTATCGCCAATCAAAAATATGCATGCAAATGTCAATAATAAATTATAGGGTTTTACTTGATGATATTACACTCACCTCCGAGCCAACGGTCCTGGTCCGTCAACCGTCTTGCCATCATCTTCAGGACCCCAGGAGGCACTATAAATATCAATATGGTCAGGATTTAATCCTAAAGCTCTAGCTTCAACTGCATCATTAACCACACCGTCCAACATCCTGACTCCACCAATACTGGCATTGTATGCAACTCCAACACCACAATACTGGTTATAGGCGACTGCTGCAACTTCACCGGCACATCGCGTACCATGTTTATTGTCACCGTTGTCTTGGGGCATAGGATCATCATCATTTCCATTGATATCTGTCGACGCATTTGGGTCCTGGGAAAAAAACAACACATCGAATAAGATTTCCCAACATTTTGAGATATTCAAATTGAAAATTAAACTAATTTCTTTAGTATGTACATTCTAATATGAAACAAAGGGGAAAACGCAGTTTCTCATAAAATCTCACTTTATTTAAACTTTACTTTAAATAAAATCTGACACCAGCGTTTAGCAATTATACACTCGATAAGTCTCGGTATGTAATATTTCTTTATTAATTCATAGTGAGTAGTTTAATGTTCCTTATCGATTAAACGAAGCCATAGGACACAATATCCGGGCAGTCTGTCTACATTGAGCTCTATATACCGACCAAAGGATTATCAGATATGGTAATAGGTTCGTAATAATCCCTAACTAGGCATCCTGCAGAGATATTGTCAATAAACTAACCAGATGGTCCATTTAGCTGCTTCTGAGTTTGTTCAGTATTAGAATTGTCTCATTTGAGATTGTGTAATTGCAAATTGATATTGATACATTTGCCGTAGAATTGCTGTACTTACTAAATGATCTATGAGAAAAAGAATCAAACTGAATTTAGCAATCTAACAGAATATTCCTTTAGGAATAAGAACTCGTATTGATTTAAGTAGTTTTGTTTATTAGAAATTGTAGTTTTAAAAAATACTTCTTTCTGTTATCTAGCAATAGGAGGGAAAATCGAAAAGGAGCATAAAAGATTTCTCAGCGGTCAAGTGTCGAAGAGTACATAACATAATGGAATCGATTGTAATTCAAGTTAATATATACTCACATAATTCTGCGCCAAATCTGGATGGTTGGTCTGTATTCCGTCGTCGAGAATCGAAACTACGACTCCTTTCCCTGTGTAGCCTTTCTGCCAGGCCGGCACCACGTTCATGTCCAACCCATCTTTGGCTCCACCATTCTGTCCACAAGATAATTGGTTATTATGGAAATCAAGGGTCAACTAACTTAAAAGCTGTGCTTGTAGTCCCATTTCACAATCCACCATTATTGCTAGTGCATAGTGCATAACCTTGCAAGTAGGACTTACCAAATACCACTCCTCTTTATATAAAGGGTCTGGGAAGAATATTGGCGCTGCCAAAGCTCTGTGTTGCGTCCGATGAGGCCTCCTTGAGATCTGAGAGAACAGGCCACCGTCGAAATGGTTGTAGTCTCGTTTGACCCTCCGCCGCTCGCGCTGTTGTTGTACCCATCGGACCTGATGACAAATTGATTTTATAATACTTCCCATCACATGGGCCGCATGTCTATTTGGGCACTGCTTAGTAGTTTAAGAAAAACACATACTGTTGTTGTACCCATCGGACCTGATGACAAATTGATTTTATAATACTTCCCATCACATGGGCCGCATGTCTATTTAGGCATTGCTTAGTAGTTTAAGAAAAACACATACTTTTTAGAAAGCATTAAGCTCAGCAAGCCGAAATAATAATATCCAAAAAGATCTGTCTTCGTGACCTGAATGCGATCGCGTTAAGAGACTATTAAGTACTAAAAGGCTTTTTCCGAAGAACTACAGGTCATTATTATCAGAAGCTGGCCTGAAGCCAAGCGATAGAGGCCCGAACAGAATGTCGCCGTCAATTAGTGTAATCCTCTTTAGCTGAATGCGGTCGTTGGAAAAATAATTATTTCACTGGCTCTTTAGTATATCGAACGTGTTAGGAATCTGTAGTAGAAATAACGAAATACTGTGTACACTTTGGTAGACATAAAGACAGAAGAACATGACTATGAATCTGATAAGGCATAGCGACACGGCGGAATGCGACAATATCAAACGTAGGTATGTCTTTACGTGTTGTCGCCGTGACGTTTCATAGACATGCGATCTTTGACATTGCGTCGTGCCGCTCTCAGCCGCTCAACAAGGACACTGGATATATATATATATTCAGTGGAATATTATTTTAGAACTTTTAACACGACGGGTTCACAATAACTAGTTGTTCGCCGCGAACTTAGACTTCGCGAACACAAGAAATTTTGACAAAATTGTGAATATTTCAAAAACGACTGAACTGATTTTGTTGCCCCACGAACTTAAAAATATATTGGCATATCCTACATACCTTTTAAATTTCATCAAAATCGGACCAACGATTCGCGTTACAAATATACCTAAATACATACATAAGACAACCCCCCACAATAACTTGTTTCGTATATAAAAAGAAAATATTGTACGCGGAACATATTTTGTATTATGTAATTATAATTAACCATCTCTTTGCGAAGGAAACTAATTACGACATATCCCAGCATGAAGTTATATTTCTGTCTCAACACAAACTTTGTACTTACAGCTAAATGATTTACTAACAAAACTTTGTCTGACTAAAGTCAGGCTACGGGACGAAACAGTACATTATATCTCTAGTATAATAAAGAGTACTATAGCTGGGTCAAGCACAAAAATTCTTCATATTGTTATATTCACCGTAAATGTAACGAATATAACGGATTATTAACCTTTAGAAAAAAGCGCAAATAAAAACCAGCCTTAAGTTTAAGTACAGATACACAATCTCGTTTTTATCTTTACTAGCGGCTCGTCCGGCTTCGCTCGGGTAAAAACATAATAAATTATACACCTAAACCACCCTCAGGTACCACACTATCTATTAGTGAAAACCGCATGATAATCCGTGCAGTAGTTTTTGAATTTATCGCAAACAGACAGACGGTATATTTTTTATTTCGCTCCTAGATAAGCAGAAGGTCCATTAGACGTCACTTCAAGATTATAAATGCGGGCTGACTTGATGGCTGCTTCCGATGAAGCTATCGAAATAGCTCGTTTCTGGCAAGAATATATTTAGCATTCAATTCAATGGAGTAGAAGAAGAAGAGGAAGAAGAAAAATGGGACACGAAATCACAATGCTCAGAAGGCCCCTTACAGACGCGAGACTGTGTTTAGAACCAGCAATTTCACAGTCAGGCACCCGCAGTAGCTGCTGTATTAGCATAAGAAAAGCTGCATTTTTATTGCTTTTTAGGGTTCCGTAACTATACTTGGTGGACGGATATGAACTTCTTCACACAGCAAAGTCTACAAGCAGCATAGACCGATCGTAGTGTAAGGTAGTAGTCAAAAGAATCCCAGCTACTGGTCACGTCACGTCACTCGAAGCCATAAGGATAACTATAATGATGATTATGTCCTCAGAAGATAAAACGAAACCCTTATAGGATCATTTGTTGTTGTATATCTTTTAACAAGCCCATCTATCAAAAGCCGTTTAGGAAATGCTTACAGGAAACAAGTTGAAAATATCAAATACTCGGTACGCGGTCTCTTTGAACTGTGAAAAAATAAGTCAACACGATCTTTATTTTATTTTTTATACGATCACAACCATGACCATTTATATCGCATATATTGCGATTATACAGGACGATCAAAACTTCCTGTTGAATAACTGAATTAGCAATATAGCAAGAACCATTAGCATGAAAGTATACATCTGAAAACCGTAAATATGTATGTACATAAAAAAGCTAATTTTACGGAACCCTCGCCTCGGTGCCAACTCACACTCGACCGGCTTTTTAAATGTCAAGTTTTTAAAGGACGCAAATTGGATGCTGTTCTTGTGATTTTATTACACAAATAGTTAAGACGGGCGGTTTACTATATTCAAGAAAACAAGGAAAGTTCACGTAGCACTAGGAAAATACAATCCATTGAAAACCTTTCCTTTTGAGAAATCACGTCACATAATTTCACCAATTTTCAATTATCTCACGAGTGGGAAGATTGAATAATGTATTTTTGGCAAAATAAAAGTTATAATAAAATAAGTCAAAGAGGAAGTTTAGGATATACATACACGGAAAATATGGATGGAAATATGTTGACAGCAGTCGATGAGTTAAAACAATTAGAACGCTGTGTGTCTCAAGACATAAGTGTAATGGTTAAGACGCCCGCCTGTGGATCGAAAGGTCTCAGGTTCGATTCCTACTCGTGCCACATGAGTTTGCATACCAGTTTGACTCATGTATAGTAGTTTTCATAGATCACCACCACTTGCTTCCAGAGAAGGAAAACACCGTGAGGAAACTTGCACACTGGTTGATTATTATTGACTTGTGTGTGAATTGGAGATGGCAATGGCAAACCACTCCATTCATAATGCCAAGAAAGTTGTTGTGTGTGTTTCATTCCACGATCCTCAGCCATGAGGAATACAACTATGAAGAGTGTCTCAAGAATATAATATAATGTGGTGTACTCACTCCTGTGACTCGCACGAACTAACAAAATCAATTTTGTTTTTTCATGAATAATTTATTTTGGTTTCATATGTTAACAAAACATTACGAGTATAAGTCAAACAAATACAAATTATCAGGCAACTATCGAAGAATTTTCTGGAAATTGTGTTTCCTATTTACACTTCCCGTTTTTAATGGAGAGCGGACAAAGTCATCTCGCAAACACACAATTAACACAAGCGGGGGAAAAATTCAACTATTTTTAATTCGCCAGTCTTGGCTGTATGTACTCTAATTTCATTAGCAACTGTGGCAAGTAAAAATGTCAGAGCAGGCGTGGTGGCGTAGCTAGAGGGTTTTACATGTTATGCCTTAGGCGTGTGATTCCGCCCTAAAATTGGACCACTTAATATTCTCCCGTGAATGTCAAAAGAAGCGATTAAGGGACACATAGCCGAGATAATATTTGTTATTATTTTCGGAATTGTTGTTATACTTTTACCTATTAAAGTGCCTTTAAAAACATAAGCATGAACATGTCTATTAAGTATTTTGCATGGAAACAAACGTTTGGTTGGCAATAATAAAATTCAGGCAGCAATTCTTGTTCTGCAAACAATCATGAACGATTCAAAAGCAGCGCAGTTCAATTTAGGAACTTGAAATAAATCACACTAGTATTAAAAACTTCCTCGATGGTACGAATTTTCGATGCAGATTAGTTTAGGTTCTGAGCAGGATCGCATTAATAGATGATGGTAAGCCCCCACCTCACCAAAATAAGAACTTAAAAATAGATAGCTGATCAAGGTCCAAAAGAGCCCCTTGAGCTTGAACCCGTTGCACGCCACCGCATCGTCTTTGGGTAGCTACACCAGTGAGTAGAACAGAGGCGGTGGAATGGGGAGGGGGGAGAGGTCACACGTATTTTATCGAAGTAGTCACACCGCATATAAACAACCAAGAAACAAGTGACCACTCTTTGTCTCACAGCTCTGTGTAATTTAATGAAAAAAACCAACACATTCATTCTACACACTTTTCCGTGACGCTTGTAAAAGAAATTAGACAGCGGGACGTATGAAAAGCATAGTCCTATTTGCTCCGAGAAATTTTAAAATATTTTGTCGTGTTATTTAGGTACTCGTTTTGTATGAGAAAATATCTCCTTCAGGGATCTCTTATACCATTACTTTTGCGGCGAAGAAAGTCGTTCATTCAAATTATGTTTTCATCAATTGAATTATGGGAAACAACGAGAAAGAGAGCGCTCTGAGAAAACAGCATTTGTTTGTTGATAAGAGCGTTCCGTCGACGTATAACTATGTTATAAATACAGATGAAAATATTCGGTTGACGCGGACGAAAGTCGGGTTTTGTTTACAAATAGCTGGCAGGTCGCAAAATTTGGAATGTTAGATATAGAAGTGCCAAAGACGCGTCATTTTGTCGCCGCTGAACATGATGTTGAATAGGAAGGAATTTATAGGACCTTAGCATACTCACATAATTATATATAGTTTTAAGGCAAAACAAAACTTTTAAGACGAGATGAAGTAATGATGATATTTTTCCCGTGTACTGCTACCCCGTACCCGCTACTTGCAGTCAAGGTTTCAGAACTCGGCTAAATCTAGATATCATATAACTCTATACTTGGGGTTAGAGCATGGGTTACTTACGCGCACCGGTGAATAACGAAGGTGCACCCAGTTAGGTATTTGTTTTTTTATCTCTAGCACACATAATGCTAAAAGGAGATAGAAATACATTTTCCAGGACGATATAGTCTCGAGGAGGAACACTCAGTCAAATTCAGAGCTGCCACGACTTGTACGCAGTCGATTGTTATATATTTCACTATCAACAGCTATTATGAATCAGATGGCACTTCTATTAGGCTAATATTCATAATTCAGCGGTGCAGGCATTGTTTTCAGAGGGCCCGTTCAGCTGAGCAAGCAGCAGATGCCGGCTGTACCAAACATTGTTATCTCCGTCTTGGGACGAGCAAAAAATACGTGGTGCCAACATACAGAATGAGGTTTAATAAAGCTCCTTTGTGCTTATACACCGCGGTAATAGGGTCCTAAACTAATAAACCGGGGTCGGTTGCGGTCACAAGACGCAACGAACGGCTTTAAACAGATTTGCGATGGAAAAAATGGCTTGCTCATATGTACAGTTGACCCTTGTCCGTGTTGTGGGACCCAATTTGGGATGGCAAATAAATTTATCCAGTTAAAACTGTCACTGGTAAATTAGTATATTCAGAACCATTTTTTAATATTACATACATATTAAAATGAAGAGTCGCGTCTGTCGCCAGCACTTAAAGCGATGAAGCGATGAGCGAAACGAGCGAAACTAAAAACTACTGGACGGATTTTTGTGAGGTTTTCATCAATAGAGTGTGATTCCTGAGGAAGTTTTATAATGTAAGATTTTCAATCTTGACCTGACAGGGGATGGAACTTGATACGTCCATTGTAGAAGTCCGTGATGACCATAAGACTACAGAGGTCGTCATTTTGTTATGAATAGGGGTAGAAGAAGAGGCGGAAGAGCTCATCAGCATTAGAAAGGGGAGGGCGGGGATCGGCTACGCCTGGGAGTTTTATTAGCCCATGTCCGGCGGTCCACGTCACCCCTCTCGCCCCAGCCCAGCCTGTTACTACACAAAGATACCAAACTGTCATGGTACGTTAACAACGCAAACTTTGCACACAATCAATTCAAACTTGGAAGAGGGTAGACAAGACTAAACTGACCATTGTCCGTCCACGATATTTTTGTAAATATATGAATAGAGATTGTGATGAATTACGTAACAGAATTTCAATAAAAGAAGATGGGTTGATGACTGGGTAAAGAGTAAATTGTCTTCAAATATTAAACTTTAATTTATCAATTTTACTCATTACTTGGATTTATTATTTCTCATCAATGTACTAGTATATTAGGAATGCTTTTTGACACCGGAAAACATTGTCGTACAAAAAATTTGATTTGCTTTATTAGATATTGGGATCAAAGAAGATAAAAAGGAGCCAAGAAGTGGTGGCTTTAAGTCATCAAAGAGAATACAAGTAGCGTGCTGTGCGTGCCAATGTTCTCTCAATTAAGGATGCGTAAAGTGATGGAGAAATAGTAGGAAAAAATGAGATGAAAGAAGAAAATATATGCAGTTTATTTTAACCCAAAAGAATAAAAATATTAAGGCCAACTTATTTTACTATTTAATTGAGAGCGTGTAACATTAAATACATTTTTGTTTCAAGTAGGTACACAACGGAATAGATCCAAATGCCAAATATTTCCCGGAAACGGATATAGGAGGGCGCTCGGTTCCAAATTCGAATACAAAAATAATCCACAGTCACGCCTGGATCGCTTTCGCAAAACGACTTCTTGTCAAATACATTTGTAATGGAAAAATAATGTCTTCGAACTCAATCAAAACATACTTATTTGTTTCCAAGTACATTTGAGGAGGAACAAACAGATGACAGGTATACCGTATTTTATTTAAGTCCCTACTAATACTATACATAAATGCAAAAATTTGCATGTAAGTGACTACTACTAGACGAATTTCGTTGTTTGGTACTTGGGTAGAATATAACCTGATATTGATATTGCCTTCTCATTTATATAACATGAATTGTTGAGATTTCTAGAATATTCACAGTTATATGTTTTCTCATATTTCCATTCCTATCTAGACGATTTCATTTTGTAAGGTTTCGTCTGTGACTAAAGTAATTCGCACTCTATCAAACGGTTATGTAATAACAAATTTTCCCGAGAATGGCTCTTAATATCCTTTTCAAGACGATATGGCCTCGCCTATTTGGTAACGTCTTGTTATTAGTAAATAATATGTTTGCCTCACAATCTGGTCGAATTGTACCTACACGTTGTTAAGTCTAATAAAATACGCGAGAGTGAATGACACGATTCACCGTGAACCTTAAAACAATGGGATAGAGTACAATATTGCAGTGATCTTTGTCTCGGTGGTTGATCGTATCATTTTATTTTCATTCTTCGTGATGATGTTATTGTTATGACGCAGTCGCTCAGTTACGGGACGTTCAACAATTCGAGTAAAAGTCTTTATTGTAACGTGTTATGATTTCATTTGGAGCGGAATGTTCAAACTGCATGACATTATGGTGTGTTTACTGTACTTTTTGATTTTCGCCTCATTTTGCAAGCAATGGGGCGGCCTAACGCTTAGTACTAGAACTTGTATTTTGTATCATAAATGTGCGTGTATCCACATTTGTATCGCGAATTATTTTATTCGGAAATACTATTTGCTGGATTACATACACATTATTACATCATCTCTTTTCTCTTTCTGTCTTTTGTCCGATTTTATTCACGTCGCTTAAAGTCATCCGCGCCTAATGGCAAGTAGCCGTATACAACACACTAGTGAACTTAGACTGTCAACCAGTGTGCAGGTTTCCTCACGATGGTTTCCTTCGCCAGAACCAAGTGGAAGTATATGACGACAACTAATCTAGTTAAATTTAAAGTTGTCCGAAGAACAAAGTACTTAAACAAAAAGTAATTTATGCTTTCCTTGATTTAAATAAATAAATTTTATATAATTCATGCAGTTCTAGCACTGTTTGGTGCTGAAAAGAGATATTATCACCGCTACATATGTCAGTGCAAAGGGTACTTCTCGTGTGTTGAATTTAACTTTGGAACCGCAGCAGTAACGAGATTACTGCACATGGATGTTCAAATTGCAATATTAACTTGTACATAATGTTCAAAATTGGGCATCACGCTGTGACCAAAGATACTGTACTGTATTGTACTGGATAACATTGAATTCTTTAATAACGACTGGTAATGAATACCGGAAAAATGTTCGCCGAACTTGGCGATTTCGATGTACATTACTGGTTTTTTCTTGTGGTGATGAAAATATGCAATGTAAGTTCAATCGCGTCAGCACATAAAAATAAATTAAGTATTAACTTTGTACTTAGTTGCCTCATAGTACAACAAAAAGAAAAAAACTGTTGCCTATTTGTAACTTTTATATTTACACGGTTATGTTGTGTACATAAATAAATAAATGGTAATGCTTCCGACATAGAAATGTCGTTTGTATGTTTCTCGTGAGAATTTGTTGTGTAAATGTGTAATTCCGCAATATGTAGCGGGATTTGGTTCGAATCACCTGCACTTAACTACTGGCTTCTATGCAAATTATTGTTGCGAAAGTTTAATACTACTAAAAGTTAACGTACAGTGAACAGCACATAAACCTAACCGAATTTATTTGAGAAGACTCTGGTTCGTTTTCCGAATTTTGATTTATACTACTACCAAATTATAAATACGAAAACGAGTTGTTACTTGTTTTAATGTCAGCTACACACTATCGCAGAACTCATGACAGATGTCGACGCGAATTCGTGAATTTTGCGTAATTTGTAAATAAAAAATTACCGCAATGAAAAACCAGGTTGACAAACCAAAAACCAAAAAAAAAGGCTGGTTAGGCTTAACCAGCCTTTTTTTTGGCTTAGTTTTTTTTTGAACGACTTGACCTTTAACCATTTCCGTCCTTGGGGAGCGGCCATGATTAATTGAACGAATGATTTATCGCAACACTGAGGCTCCTTGGACGCACAGTGGGATGTTTATATCACTTACTCTGATAATGCGTACTTTAGCTGTCCGAGTGAACGAGACAGATTTACTGAAACTTTTCTTGCAGTAATTCTTAGAATGCTTTTAATATACAACTATATGTACCTTTATTCTTTCGCGGGTCTACTAGAACAAAATTTTACTTGTGAATTTTATATTTACACTGTTGTGTTCTTCGGCCTTCCTGTATCTTCTTTTGCCCCTAATTTGATATAATAGTATAAATATCTAAAAAAATACATCTTAACACTATAATGCCAAGCTTTAGTTGTAGTCCTACCAAAAGTTTGACAACGACATATTAGTCCGGGAGCTTAAAACAAATGTAATTGTTCATGCGTGTAACGCTACTTATTCTAGACGGCTAGCTCTGTCCGGGACGTTTGAATATCCTGACCTTTTGTCCTTTTTGATGGACCTTTCCGCTGTTGGAGTGAAACTAGGCCCTTGATTCATTGAGCGTATAATCCATTGTGACAGATTCGATTAATGTAACAAATAATACCAATGATAATATTTACAATAGCCATATCTTATGTTTAATAAACAAACGTATCCTATATATTTAGACCTCTTATAGATATGTCTTATAGTTCCTAGTATATCGATCAAATAGTATTTCACTATCTGGACACAAACGATATATAATTATTACCACTGTTACAACTAATAATACTATACTATTGACAAAAGGCGAACTTCTTTTGAGGAAGCCATACAAAGGCTCAATGAACTATCGTGTCTTTTTGTACCAATATATATTGATACTGATATACCCGAACATTCTAAATTAGGCTAGCCACAGACTTGTGGGGACATGCCTATTTTTTTACAGTTGAGATTTTGACCACTGCTATGTATTGCATAATTGGTATTATTACTATTATGGCTCGGTCTAGCATATAATTGGTATGAATCATAGATCAACAAAATGAAAAAAAAACCCAGGTGTGAATCGAAAAATTGGCCAATAAGCGGTATTATGAACATATAAGTTGAGCTTCGATTGCAATAGCACCTGGAATAACCTAAATGATCTGTGTATCTATACACTTTTCACTTAAGATGGGCACTAAGAAGTCACAGCTATTCGAATCCGTGCTGTAAGAACCAGAATTTGCTGCTAGCCTTATGTGTACAACTACCCTCAGCCAGTCTAGCACATCAAAGGGAGCCATAATGCGATGGAACTAAGTAATAAGTTTTTGATGTGTTATCTGTATATGCGATAAGTTTTATCTGTGAGGACAAAGCTGTAACGAATGCTCCCCCATCGTTTGTACTGATTCACAGAACTTTTTTATGTTAGACAGTTCTCTGTTAGATCTATTAGCTTTGAAACGGAAAAAGTATGCAGGATTTATTTTCTTCAGTCGAAATGTTACATTCCAAATAAAGCGCATTACAATTTCCTAACTTATTTCATTAAGTACATAATTTCCTCGACTGTCATTCCATTTTATCACACAAGTGTGATACAGAATTTCAAACACAAATGTTTAATATATTTTATTTAAAATTTCGTCTTTGAACATTGTTCACCCACAGATCTCATCCAGGTATTTCTCATCATATAGGTTATATTTCCGTGGGTTATGTCTTCGACCCATCTTCTCCCATTTTCCCGCGTTTCCAGAGCCATGTCTCGATCTCTCTTCCACAACCTTCTGACTCCATCTCACTCTAACCTTACGACATAATAAAGCTATCAAAATGTAGGCTGACTAAATCTTTAATAGACTTAAATTTATCATAGTTATAAATGACTTTGGAAAGTTAATGAAACCAACCGTAGCCGACATCGATCAACTTTATTATAATGGATTAATCTACTACATTCATATTGACATCGGTTGCCCTTCTGGCCAACAGATTAAAGTTGACGTTAATCCATTGAGGGTCATAGAAGGGTCACCGTCAGAAAATTGGCCATTTTTTGTAAACTGTTTTCATTTCATAAAAAAGCTTTTGATTACACAGGACAACAAAAAAATAAAGCTTAAAATAAGATAATTTAATGACACATCATCTTATTTTAGCTTTCTTTTCATTTGATTTCTCTATATTTATAAGAGTTATTTTGCAAGACACTTCAGTTTTTGAGATAGTTGTGATAGATAGATAGTTTTTAAATAGATTTCGTTATTAGTTCATAGTTTTTTTTTAATTTTATTCTCATCCGTTTATGTAACTAATTTTATGAAATAAATTATATCATATTGCCATTTTTCAATTTGTAATCTCGTTTCTTTATGTAAACGGTGTCAGGTTTTTTGAAGAATACGAAAAATTATTAGATGTCTCATAACTTTTGGTCAGAAACACAACAATGTACATGCAGTTTAAGGAGAAAGTGGCTTAAGAGCGTTCTCCTGTCATGTACTATTTATAAACAATGGTAAGAGACAAGGAAAAATTTGATGAAGGAGAGAGAAAGAAAACACATAATAAAATAATAATACAGAATCTATACTAAGATTAAACAAAAAAAATCTGTATTTTTGTCTGTCACGCTTTCACGGCTAAACCTCAGGTTTTGGTGCAATATGGAATTAAATAGATATAGTTAATAACCTGAGCTCAAACATGAGGTATCGCGGGCGAATCTGCAGGCAATAGATAGTAACTAATTCTATCATAAATAAGGCCACTAAAACTAAACAACTAACTAAAACAACAAAAAATATATCATATTTATTTCTTTTTCTTGTAGTTAAGTACACTCCAATGCCTCTTGTGTCCTCTGTGTTTCTGCTGGAACAAATTTCTATAGAAACAATTTACTACTTATTTCTATAGAAATACTTTATACTTAGTTTCCTATTCGTAAGTTCAAAACAACATTTAAACTGTTATGTTTTGTATATAAATAAATAAACAAAATCTTGAATCTCGTGCACTTGCTTTACGTAAAAAAAAAGCACTCAACACAACGCAATACATAATAACATATTGCTAAATTGTTTGTGCGTTTATTAAATATTCACATAGGTGAATACGCCACGGGATTTATGTGTGTGACGAGGTGTGTCGCAAATGGCTTACGGACTAATATAGCAAGAAATACAGGGACAATCAACTTGAGTAATAACAACGTTTTTTCAGCAGTCCCCTGGGATATTAAGATCCAGACAGGAAATATTACACCAACGACAATATTGGGATAAACGAATAAAAAGGGTGCCGCCCCATTGCTTAGCATTTCCGATTTTGGGGCAGCACTTTAGGGAATATATAACGAAATATGGGTTAGATAAAGCGTTCTCTTAAATGACATATTATATACAAGATAAATAGTCGCCATCATTTACGAGTATATGGAGGTAAAAGGCATTTTTGACAAAACTACTTCCATCCCATGTCTACAATGTGTTCGTTATAAGACTGCCAATGATAAAAAAGAAAACGCACAATCGAAATAGCAATACCTGTAGTGCTATCGACGTATTCAACTTACCAAAAAACAGGAAGTGAAATGATTAATATTATATTTCTTTCGGAATTCTACGGTGCCCATTTAAAGTGATTTAAATTCAACGAATAGATTAATTATTCAATTTCGCATCCAATTCTAATTTCGTTGACGATATTCTGTTGTTTATTATTATTATTATATTACACACGCTTTGGTGGAGAACGGCCTATGTTAACCCTTACCTGAGGCTCCTCATTTAGCTTCCGATGGTGCTCGTGGCTGGGCTCTATCGACCGCTTTCTTACTTCGTGATGTGATAATAAATAGTAGTGTTTCAGAGAACCAATCTGCAACAACAGAAATACACATATTTGAAAATCTAATATAAGAATACACAGCACATCATATTTGGTAACAATTATATCGAATTAGAAACATCTAGTTA
This sequence comes from Plodia interpunctella, assembly GCF_027563975.2. Taxonomy (NCBI): domain Eukaryota; kingdom Metazoa; phylum Arthropoda; class Insecta; order Lepidoptera; family Pyralidae; genus Plodia; species Plodia interpunctella. The sequence goes on along the minus strand of NC_071308.1, from coordinate 7,600,541 downwards.
CATTTTGGCTATACGTTGTGAATTTTTAAAACAGTAGAGCTCAATTAAACACGTAGAGAACAGACAATAACAAAAGTACGTTTTAAGAATAACAGCTATTGTAAGCTTTTAATGTTCCAGTTCATTTACCCTGCCAGTAATATAGTGCGCAATAAAGTTCGCCGCGTCAAAAATGACCCCCGCTGAAACTTTTAACACTGAAAAACCGATTACGTAGTCTCGCGTCCCATTTTTCACGCGGCTCAGGAATTTATCTGAGAACCGTAAGAGTCCGAAATATAACCGGATTTAATTTTGCGGCTCGCGTGCTCCGAACAGCATGGGAGAATGCAAGATAAAACCAAAGACATGCCTTAAAATATCGCGAAGAAAATATTCTAAGGTAGCCAGTGACAAATTTTTGACAAGCTTTTGCGCGTGGCAAGTCAAATAGAAACAGTCTAAATCTAGTGGAGTAGTTGCTGTCTAGTATACAGTAGTTACTCCACTATCTAGCTAGTCTTTCTATATCAATTATATTGTGTATCGTTAAAAAAAATTCAGCTAGCTATTTTCTCAATTCACACTGGACACAAAATTCTTATCTGGTTTTATGGAATTACTAACACTGATCCCGGTACTAGATTTCAGAGGATCATCGAGTTTTACCTTCAAAGCCTACAGCTAATGCTGTTGCTATAGCCTCTGTGAGTTATTCAGTTCGAGACATTGTTAAAAAAACGTATGTATGTATTATTTTAAGAGCAATATATTTCATTACATCACAATTACGATTAAAATAAAACATTAATCAAATTTGGCGTGTGGTGGACTACGGGCGTCACAGCCCCGAACGAAAGCGGGAATATGTGAGAGAAAATAAAACATTAATAGAGATTATAGTTGAACGTATTTCCATGTATCATATTGTCATCAGTCCAAGATTTTATTCAAGAGAAAGTATAGCAATCCTCTTTTGGCAAATATCTTTATATGAAAATGTTTGGCAAACTCCATTGGCAAATCTTTCGCCCAACAATTAAAAATATTCAAACAAGCCCGCGCGCAAAGTTAGCCGAGGCAAATTCAACAAAAGGAAAGAGCAAACAGGCTACTTTTATTACACATTATAGTTACATAAAACCTTGGCCTTTGTGGCATTTCAAATATGAGCCGTTTTCCGGGCGCCTAGGGCCCGGGGCAACACATTACACGTCCTAAACTAAGCCCTCCCACTTCCGACCCGATCCTCGGAGAGAACACCCAGGGTAGAAAAGGTAAGCTTTCTGGTTCTCATCGGAGCGAGTTCCTGTTTGGCGCCTAAAATGTTAAAGATCGAGATAGAGAAGAATAAGATATTATAATATATAATATATTATTCAAAATATATTACCTTTAAAAATTTAAAACATTTATAAATAAAAATAACTACTTCCCACATTAAAATAATTTAAAATTGATATGGATTTGACTAATTACTTAGGTAATTAATTACTCTCATAATTAAGATACCTACGTAAAAATATGTAAGGTTTTGACTGAAAAATAAATGATTAAAAAGAATTAATCATTGTTTTATTCGCAAAACCAACATTTATCAGCCGTAAATCCTAAGATTTTCTAAAACAACCTAAGATTTACCTATATACGGGCTTTTACAGTAACATATACATATATCTATGCACGTATTATCTCTATAGTTACATTGGTTTGTACTCATGCAGGATTTTACGAAAATTAATATACTGGAACTTATATGGCTCATTCAGAAAGACTGAAGGTATTTTAGGATATTGTTAGCGTGATTAATGATCTAGATTATGTATTAATTTCGGTATTCATGTACACGCTAGTTGTATATAATGGAATATATTGGACAATCATGGTGAAGTTCAAGGAATCATGGCGGCGATAGCGATTAATTTGAACGAATTTAAGTAGGTGGACGTGCAATCGGCTGTATTTCGTAAGTAAAGACTTTATAACACCAAAAACAAGATAGAAAATTACAATTCAGACAAATTTAATTTTGAAAATTGTTGAAAGTTTTGAACATTATTTTTAAAATTGCTCGAAAAAACTTATACAGGCCCAAACGATAGCGCAATCTCTTCCTTCTACAACCTTGTACGAGATATGTACAAAAAATGTATATTATATAAGAAGAATATGTATAAGATGTAAGACATATAACAGGCACGTTTGCAAACACCTTTAGCAAGTTTGTAAGTAAACACCATTGAAGTACAGCCTGGGCGGGTAAAGCTAGCCATTGACGACGGATCACGATAAGCGGGTAGACGTAAAACGTAATAACCTCGTATACCGCAACTGACGGTAGTTTCATATACGTTATATTTTGATCTCGTTCCGCCGGCTTATCCCGGCCGTCGGATTTTTATGATTGGTATTGGGGTTTCAGTCAATTTTTACATTGGAATATCGAGCTTTTGCCGGTGAATTTGAAAGCAAATATATATTCTATTATGCTATACACAGTAACATCTCACGCACGCTCACTCACCCTTACTTTAATCCATTTCCATACTATCCATACCATTATTTATTATAAAGAGAAAAGATTTGTATTTGTATTTTTGTTATTTTTTGTTTGTTTGTAGTGAATAGTTTTTGACTTTCAAAAACTATTGGGCCAATTATGACGAAATTTTCCACAGATATCGACGAAACTTTCAGGAATGACATAGGCTATAATAGTTTTACCCGAGCAAATGGGCCAGGGCGGGCCGCTAGTAATTGATTAAGTTGACATTTTAATATAATTTGCTTTTTGATAAAATTTACAATTTGACGCAATGGTCATTCTAATAATGGCACGTTTTAAAATGACCATTCTGATAGTGTGGTAATTTTAATATACTTAGGAGGCATTTTGTTATAGTGGACATTAGGCGACTAAAGGTGCTATTCCTTGTAGTTTAAGTTGGTATAAAAAATACAGGTTAAAAAGAGCACTTCAATAACAATCCATGATATAGATATATGTGGCCGTCCAAGTCAAAAGGGACTTTATGGCGGCTGGCACTTAGGTCTTTATTATAGGCCGTTGTTCGAATACAAAACAAAGACAATAATGGCGTAATTGCCTGGCGCCATAAGGTCCCTTTTGATTTGGATGGCCTCATATTCATGTATTATATGAATATCAAAGTTGATAAAAACTGGAACCTTTTAGAAGCCAATTCGAAATGTCAAATGTAATCGATATCAGCGACTTCCTTATTGAGCCAGATATCCTTAATCTGTAGTACACTTAAGATCAAAATGGCGTCATAAACAATAGCTTATTTCGTAACATTCAAAATTGACGCGTCAGAATAACAACCATTGGGTTATGTCATAGATTTTCGCAGCATGAATGAACAGATAGCCGCTCAGATAGCATTAGGTTATGAATATTGGATATGTTCAAAGTACTAGAGTCCCGGGTACATCGTAACGAGTGGCCCGTTTGAATTTCATTTCCGAGATTTTGCATGTGACGTGTATTGCTTTATTCATGCTTACTCGTTTACAAAGGGCTTTGGCGTCAATTCAACGCACTATACCGTAATTCGGTTCGACAAACGGTTCATTCGATTTGGTGATTTTTGATATAACAGTCATCGCGAGACTAGCAAATAAATGTTCAGTTAATCTCCGACTCCAATCTCTTGGGGTTTTCATATGAAAATTTCAATAAACATTATACTGTGCTCAATTTAGATATTTTAAGTGTTAAAAGTATCCGACTTAAAATATTGTTGAACATTTTTAAAACTCCCTGCTCATAGTATTGCCCCTTATATTGTCTTAAGTGTAATCTTAAGGTCTACGTAATGCTAAATACCTACACACAGATAAACTTCACCACTCGATATCCATTACAACACGGTGCGATGACACAGACTAGCGAATAAAGGCGGCATTCATTCCAAAAATAAATAGGGAACACTGTACGAAAAAACATTTCCCAAAACGTTTACCCGATACCGCATATTGAAACGGTACGCTCCACGCGATAACTTATTTTCGTGGGAGATATATCAAAATAAAGAGATGCACGACCAAGAAGTTTATAACCAGCAGACCTTTTCTTATATACCTTATTTATTTATTAAAGGTGCGTAGCCAACTTTGACGTTAACGTTACAGTTGACTGGTGCAACCTACTCTTAGTCTTGCTCTTACTATTAGTTATATCCTATACGTTTTACTTGTGTGTGACAAAATCTTCTCACCGTCGCCATCGAAAATCCTATGATCCAGCGCTCCTGTATAATTGCAGGTCTACAACTCGACTTGGGGCAAAAATACATTTTTGTATGATTTTTTTTAAATTTATTTATTTCATTCAAAACTTTTACAATACATTATAATAATGATTTCCTTCAACCACGAAGGTTTGTATGGATGCACTACAATCTGCATACAATTGAAGTTATGTGTGTATGTTTGTACGAGTGTGTACGAATGTATGTATGTATGTTTATAACGCGATAACTTTCGAACCATTGGTCCGATTTTGATGAAATTTAAAAGGTATGTATGTAAATAGAGTTTTTAAGTTCGTGGGCATCAAAATCGGTTAAGTAGTTTTTTTTGAAATATTCACATTTTTGTAAAAACTCACCAAAATTTATTGTGCTCGCGAGGTCAAATTCGTGGCGAACAACTAGTTAATAGTTCCAAGTTTCTTGCTTACATTTAAACACTATATTCATACCATAATCACTGATAAAGATCATGAGATCAGACTATGACCGATACAACGATTTAGAGGCAGTTCAAACATTCTATCGTCTGTGTAGACTGTAAAAGGAACGTAAGAGGTACGAAATTTGCATAAGGATTAATTCACCAAAATTTTACTATATTCTTGCCCTGATGAAACGTCCTGATGAAACTTGTTGAGCACTCTAACAGATGACGTGAGTGAAATACTTAGTTATTCCAATCCGCACGCAAACGAAGTTGTGGACATAGCTAGCATAAAATAAAATCTGTCAAATCTACCTCATTAAACCACTGAAAAGAAATTTGAAAAAGGATAAAAAAAAATCTGTTCTACCTAATGCTTAGAGAATACTTTTAGCATTAAGTTCGCCATTTGTAATATGTATGTTTTTACTCGGAACAATAAAGTTAAATAAAGCAAAAAAAAAAGTCTACAATGTTACTACATTCTTGACCTGACCCTGAGATGTGGCAATGACTTTCCCGACGATTGAGGCGTACAGTATAAGCGATATTGATGATATCTTATGGGGCGTAAATCCTGGAAGGGTATGATGACTGGTGGAAATCGTGTTCATAACCTACACTGTGGGAGGTGTTACTTTTGATGTCTATGAGCCATGCTCCATTGCTTAGTCGCGCTTCGCCATTTTGACATCCGGCGATAGACAACGCAGAACAACGCAGAAATTGTATGAAGTTTCGATGTATACGTCAACGCACGTCAATGTCAAAACCTATAGAAAACAATGTAGCACGACGGGCTTCATGAATCGTCCGTCGCAACGAAGCGCGACTGATTAATGGGGCATGGGGCAAGACGTATAATATTTATTAAATATTAGCTTTCCAAATATAATCCATCATTTCAGAAATCGCATTCACACACATATTCAATGAAACACCAATAACAGAAGACACAAAAGTGATAGGCACCTAGCAAACATATTCCTTTACGTGGAATATTAAAATTCAATGTCAACTTGGCGGCTAATCCCCAACCTAAACTCGACTACACACTTTGGGAATAAAGTTGTTAATCTTTTGTCGAAAAGTTAGCTTTCTTCAGGGGAAGTTAGAGCAAAACGGCTGTTATGGAAGTTGGAAATTGTGAGACACGCTATGTGTAATGAGTTTTATCATGAACGGAGTAGAAGCGACGCGTTTCGTTTGACATTTGCTGAATTTATGAAGCCAAGTCTGTGCGAACTATGTTAGCACATACTCAGTATAATAATAGGGTTTTTTTTTAGCTCAGTACGCCAAGATTGTAGGTGATTTATGTTGATATTAGTCTAAATGGTGTTTTCACGACTTGGTGTGTTTGGTTCAATGATTTTGATTTATTTACAGCTGGCCCACCTGCCTTTAATATTCTAGAGAATTAGCAGTATAGTCTGGACTATTCCAAATTTTATCAAGGTAAGAAAACTATACCCTTTTATCCCTAATATTAAATTTCTTACCACTTTCCCCTTTCAAAATTCATAAAGCGTGGAAATCTCATTGTTACATCTGCCCATATTTACGGTAGCTATTACCATCTGGCAAGTTATAATCTTATTGGCGGTTTCAGTAAACGAAATGAAGTCAGATCATAATGATTTTTATAAATCATAAATAAATTCTAACGTTACAGATAAGTAATTTCTTCCGTATTCGAAGATCACTAAGACCTCCCTGTGGCCTGGAAGAGGTTGCATTAGCGATAAGGCCTCCTATTGTGCATCTTTGTACTTGTCTGATTCAAAATTGTGTGTTGTTTTTGATGCCATAAAGTGCTTTTACTTACTATTCCTTACACTTACCACCAGGTGACTCGATGCTCGTTTGCCGTCCTATACCATTAAAATACCCCAATATATAAAAATAATTTATTGGTCAGCAGTGTCATATTGAGACAGAAAGATGCGAAGCACAGAAAAACAGATCTGCAAGTAACCAATCCCCTTCATCCTTGCGAAACAGCACTAACGTCAAGGAAAATCAGTAGGATTTTCCTAGACGTTAGTGCTGTTAATTGTCTCAAAAAAAGTATCTCTTAGAAAGTATTTCAGAGACAGATATGAATCTACTTTGAGTTATATTCCGGCAGATAAAAACCTTGGAGACGTGGAGGCACGCACCTAAGTCCTTGGGAGGACCACCTGTCTAATTTCCAACTTTTCTGTGTGATAGCAACTTTTTGAAGTGACGCGGTGGGGCTTACGAGTTGCCAAGTTTTGCTGTGCCGTGTACATTGTGAACATATGCATTTTACAAAATAAATATAGGAATTCATTAAAACTTTTTCAATTGTTCTGTTTGTGGTTATACTCTTTCTAAATAAAAGTCTCTATTCGATTGGACACTACTTGATGTTGATGAATTTAAGCCATTTAGCAGCACACAGTAATTACGTAGGTACTATTCCAAGCAACTGATGATAATATCGGTGGCAAGTTAGCTTAGCAAATATATCATGGAACTTTTGATATGATACTAGTGACAGTGAAAAAAATTATCTCCATCCAAGTGATGATACTCCATCATTATTTTTTTCTATTCTGTTAATAGTCACTGGGTCAATACTTCCGATAACTCTAAAACGCATGTGATTAAACAACACTACTGCCAATATACATAGCCGGTGTAAAATATTTCCGACATAAGATAAAGACACCGTTATCTTCCTACATAGGAAAACGTTACGTTCCTACATAGGAACAGTATCTAATTTTGAAGTACGTAATAAATACATTCATGATGCTGTGTTAATCTCTGAATAAATAATTTTAGAGCACAATCATAAGCCAATAAGCTCGCTTTTCAGCTAAATGTAACCTCGAGCTTCTAGGCTTAGTCTACCCCAGAAGGGATAAATATGTTCACATATTCTGCAGCATTACTTAAAAACCCATTTCTGTCTTCGCATTAAATATGTGTGTGGTGTACAAGAAACGTGAAAACTATCTCCAAACTGTATACCAAAATATAATCTCCATTTCATCAATACACAATGGTTGTTCGAACTTATTCGATAACCTCAATTTGAATATTACGAAAAAAAGCTATTCCAACTAAAAATATTGTAAGAATATAACACATTCCCGTTCGCTGTTCGCAAACGTAATGTATGTCACAATAAATATTCGAACAGCCATTGAGTAAATAAAGATTGGCAGAGCGCGGAATAACACCTGGGTCGGAATATTGTTGTGTAGCCACAGTTAGATATGTTGCTAATAACATAAAAGAGCACTTTATTTTTGCTTAAATAAAAGTGTTTTCTCTCTCTCAGACTTCTACTTCGTCTGTTGAGCTATGTAGCCCTGAGTCCGCTTTTTCATCAACAGTTAGCACAGTAGTTGTCGGCATCCCTAGTTGTCGTAAAAATGTAATGTTGTATTATTTTCCCGGAGTACTAGCTAATTGTAAAAAATACCTATTATTTAAAAGATGTATTTTTGAAATATTGATCCCAATTAGTTTTTCGTAAACATATTGGTCAATATGTTTACGTTATAGACGATGTGTTTTCATACTAGCATCACAAAAATCGGTATTTACTTTTCCGCGCACGAAATAAACACATCACAATTAATAAAGCACCTAGCTCATGGATAGTTAAATAGTCCGTTTATCTCAAGCTATTAATACCATGATTGCTTTAGTTTTCGAGTCGTATTCATATCGATATGAAACATCGAGCCGCTTTATGATCGATATCTCATGTTTATTACCGTCGCATCAGTTCTGGCAGTCATAACACTACAGTTAACTTGTATCTGGGGAGCCATTAAATATGTAGGGTAACATGTCACCCCCACAAATGTGAAGATATTTATTTTGTACGATAAACGACTGCTAAACATTTGCGTTTTGACTCCCCGTAAAAAGGAGTTACATAACAATTTCTGGACGGAAGTGATCCATTTTTTAGTAGCTGAAAAGACGAGACCAGTGCCTTGGATTCCAGGAAATATAGATTATTATTCTAACTTCCTATTTATGTCTTCTTTATCTATATTTTCATAACAGAACCGATGTATTTTTCCCACAGATGCAGTCTTGAAAAGATATCAAAAACCCTCCTCCTCATGTTAAGTACTTAAAACTCTATCTCTCTCTCACTCTCTCTGTCATCTGAGTATTTTCCGGTTGCTTCTGCCACTTATATCTTCTTACCTTTTCTCCCCCGCTTAACACGGTCTTCGACAACCTTATTGTCCTTTACTAAAAACTATATAATATTAATTCTGTGCCTGATTCAAAATATCTTATTTAGTAAGTTGTAGGATAACAATTTAAATACGACCATAATTTGACTGCTTTTATCTGTTCTTGTGGCACTTTTGTAATCACAAAACAATGCACGGCCGTGTAACAAAAAGCAAGATTTAAATATCACGAAACTTCTGAGGCACAATAAGGAGTTTCAATCTCAAAGATCCTCTCGAATTCGATACCTCCAATTTATTGTTCTGCTGTTAATTTCCAAGTTTGATATTAGGCGAGAACTTGAAACTTGAACAATTCGCGGAATCCACATTGTTTCGATGATAATGACGGTGTCAATTAGAGCTGAGACAAGAAAATCACCTGGTTTGTATAGTCCAAGCATTGTCTAGTGGAATATTTGGCACTTGGAGTTAACTCTTGGCGTAGGGGTGTTGACACGTTTGATGAAATCCCTAATGAAACTTCCGGAGCAGTTGTGTTCCGTGATCTTTAATGAGCCATTCGATTTACAATTGGTTTCACAAATGACATTACACGTTTACGTTTCACGAATACGAATTGTTATTAATACCTAGATTAGAGAAGTAATTTGCTATATTGTGAGAAACCGATTCAGCAATTTGTGTAGTTGTATGATAAGCTTGGCTGTAATTGACAACTTTTTCATAATTTGCTCGTCTATATTTTCATCTTCGAGTGTTCTTGCGAAAATGTGCCCCTAGCACCATAGACATATTTTAATGCACGAATACATTTCATGCACATCACGCCTAAAAACGTCACAAAGTTGGTCGTAGATAAACAACAGATGTGCTAGGGACATTGGTATATAGTCGTATAAACGCTGCAACGCGCAGTGGTGATTAATAGGTTTAATTTAGTGGTCCTTTTTGCTTACACCTATGTATTTAAATTTCAAACCGCAGTTACAATTCGTGAAAACTTAAATATTAAAACAACGGCACTTAATTATGTAATCGTTGGATTTCGCCACAAAGCGGCTGGCGGCGCGGCTAAGCCTCGGCAAAGTGCTTGCTATAAGCGTCCACTTTAAGCAGATAATAACTTAATCTGACGTCATAGCGGCCTGAGTTCTGGTACATAAATTGTGGCAGAGTGAAAAATAGACGCGGTCGACGGGTGGAAACCCACTGTTCCTGTTTATTACACCCCAAGGTGAGATTAATTATCGATTGAGGAGAATTGTTCAATTAGTGCCTCCAAATATTGATAGTGGATTTGAAGCTAGTTTTTATTTTAAAAGGCTATCTTATCCCGCTAGCAAGCCCAAACCATTTGAGTTCAAATATTACTATATTATAATTTGAGAGAAATTTCGAAAATTCAATAATCTATAATGTGTTAGACACACGTGACATCGACATAAACGATTTTGAATTAGAAAAAGATTTGGCCGATCAAACAATTCGAAAGATGAGAAATAACACCACTACAACTTACATGGACTGCCCATTGTCTGATAAATAAATAAATTCATTCATTCACACCTGAAAAACGGACACAAACTATTGGATACAACGGAAAAACAGAGCTGTAGGCAGGGATATATGTATGTTGAATATTGCAGGGACTACGGCGGTGTGCGAATCGCGAAAGTGCTCTAGTAGCGTATGAATTTATTTTTAAACTGGGGCCCATTTATGGACCGCATTTACTGAATGATGCTTATAGTAGAAGTAGATAACCTGAGCATATAAATTATGTCACTATTCTTCTTATTCTACTTATTCAATACGTCTATTTCTGTAAATCAAATCATTTATTCAGAAATTTGACCTTCACATGCACTTATTCACGTCAAATTTTATATTATATATAGTAATTTCTCAAAAAGCTTACAATCAATTACTGGTCCCGAAAATATGAAAAATATAAATACGTCAATATTATACCTACATCAAATATTTTCCTACCATTTTATTGACGAAGCTTATTTATTTTATTAACAATTTGCGGTTATTTCAGATGTCATACATATATATTAACGAATGAAGCATGTAGCGGATATTTTCCTATGATTTAATTGACGTAGTTTGGTGCGGACATTTCAGCTTCATTTCTGTGAATTTATATATAATTTGCGGATATTTTTATAAAATACTTAGGTCAAATCCATGTAATTGTTTAGTGTGTTAAGATCTGTTCAGTGACAGGGTATTTTTCTTCTTTCTTGAAATTTATTTCATAACATGTGTAAGATATGTTTAACAAGAAAACAGCAGGTATGTTTATTGTTTAAACGAGTCCTCGTGACTCACATCCACCCTATTAAAGTCCCAGTAACCACACAGCTCTTAGTAAGGGTGTTTCTTAAAACTTTAAATTAATTATCAAAGTTCCGGACGGAGACCCTGTGTTTTCCGAGTCATTGGACATAATTCAAATTGTTTTTGAACAAAACAACTTCAATGTCGGGTCCGGTTCCCAAGCAACACTTTGATCTGGTAGATACTTCGATAACTTATTAAATCTTAGTGGATGCTATATAGTTTTCATATTGCTATTAAACCGGGAGTTCTCCAGACCTGTGTAGATAGTAGAAAATTATGTAGGCCAAGGACATAAGGGAAGAAGGCCATTCGATAGGACGTGTATTGATAGAAAGAGAGTGCTTTAACCTAGTAGTGGGGCATGTTATAGATTGTTTTGAGCAAAAGTCTGGAGAGGACTGCTGGGAAGGAGTTGAGGGCTCCCGTAGATTTTGTTCGAGACAACAGCATTCCTTAAGAGGTAGGTATTACGCTAGGTTAGCGACCTGTCGTAAAAAAACAGCCAAATTACAAAAAATACGCGATCTCAGGGTTTAGGGGCGTAATCGCTTATGAAACCAGGGGCAAACGAAAAAAGTTGCGGGTTAAAGCTAATATTCGTATGTGTTTATTAAAATTATGGCTTCCTTCAGTTTCAAGTTAAATTCCCCCAAGAATCATCTGAACTGAACTTAATGTAAGACTCTGAACAATATTTTATCTAAAAAGAAAGGAAAAAAGATCACCGTTGATCAGAGATAAGAGAGGAAATAATACTTTGATAAGCAACGCCATCATTCAATTTAAGTACAAAATAATGAATAACCAGAATGTTTTTCGTAATACAACACATTTCGCATAATTTCCAAATGTATCTCGGTATAACCGAGTGTTGTGTGTGTGTGTGAGTGGCTGTGAGCATTTAGAATAGAATATCGTTTATTGCCAAAATAATAAATAAATAAATAAATATATTGGGACAAATCACACAGATTGAGCTAGTCCCAAAGTAAGTTCGAGACTTGTGTTATGGGATACTAACTCAACGATACTATATTTTATAATAAATACATATATAAATAAACATCCAAGACCCGGGCCAATCAGAAAAAGATCATTTTCCATCATGACCCGACCGGGGATCGAACCCGGGACCTCTCGATTCAGTGGCAAGAACCTTACCACTGCGCCACCGAGGTTGTCAAATATAAAACAAACGCACATTTGGGCAAATACGTTTTGATATTTCTCATTAGAAGGAGAAAAATAATTCTCATTATGAATGCAAAACCAGAATGAATATAAAATTATAGTTAATCAGCAACCGAATTAAGTCTCGGTTAACAAATTTATACGATTATGATGCCATACAAACAATTGCTCGTTTTTATACTGATCATATGGCTTTTCTTTTGAACAGTATAAGATCTCAATTAATTTTAATTAACCTCTAATTACAGAACGGTTGCTGTGGCCACCATGGAATTAGTAGGTACTCCGTACGAAGTACTTATTAAATCCATGGTGGCCAAACCATATAATTTGACTGCCATTTCGATCAAATTATTTGAAAGAACACATCACAACATCATTTAAATAGTAAACACATATAGGATAGGATACCTATAAGCAACAGGAAGCAAATACATAAGATAGATAAAAAAAGAACAATTAATTTTTAGAGAATACTTAGGCAGCTGGTTCAAATATCTTGAGGTCCCTATCAAACAAATCACACAGATTGAGCTAGTCCTAAAGTGAATTCGAGACTTGTGTTATGGGATACTAACTCAACGATACTATATTTTATAACAAATACATATATAGATAAACATCCAAGACCTGGGCCAAACAGAAAAAGATCATTTTCCTTAATGACCCGACCGGGATCGAACCCGGGACCTCTCGGTTCAGAGGCAAGCACTATACCACTGCGCCACCGAGATCGGGAGGATTGTATGAAGGCACCAAAATTAAAACTTATCACCGCCCGATTTCCTTTTCTGTGTACTTCTTAATTTATTATTTGAGACTTTATTCTTGTTATACGAAAAGACAAGTAATCGATAACGTCTTTAAGAAATTTGAAATGTATTTTTGTTCCTAACAAATTCTGGCAAAGTTTCTTATGTTTCTATTTACGAAATTAATAGAATCATTTCCTTTACCCAAGCGAAGTCGGGATGGGCGTCTAGTAAAATATAAATAAATTTATAAATTTATATATTTATAGGCGGGATCGGGACGAGACTTCGCTTGGGTAAAGGATCGTTTTCTTATGTGAAAAAGAGCTCATCAACTATTTAAGTTTTAAGTTATATGTATTATACATTTATGGCATGCAATGCATTACGTGCAATGATTTTATATTGTAAAGTATTGCATGGACAATATTGGCAATAAATTATATTGATGGATGATGATATTGACGGATTGATGGATTATATTGCTGCAATGATAAAGACGATAGGGGTGTGAGCTATAATGAGCAAATAAATCCTGGAACATTGCAATATAGAATATGTAGTTACAAAAAATTAAAACACAAAGTTATTCCAGGCCGATATAATCAAATATACTTATTCAAATATCTACAAAGTTGCCTTCAAAGTTAATAAAAAGGGATCGAATATTTTCTTTAATACAAGAGAAACAACAAACAACAAGCAAGTTGGGTATTTACAAACAACAAAAACAAAAGAGAACTTTCCACTTTTATATTAAACGAGATTCTAATCTCAAACTAACTTCAAGAGCTTGATAACTTTACTTACCAAGTAGTTACTGAAACCCCATTATCAGATGATTTTATTAGAATTAAAATAAATCTGTCTGTTGTATTGGTATTCGTAGGAATACTTATAACATTACGAACAAAAAATATTTTACATGTATTTTATCTTCATAGTCATATTTCCTCGTGGCTTAGGGTCGTGGTTATTACGTGGAATAAAACACACATAACAACTCTTTTGGCACTATAAATGGAGTGGTTTGGCATTGCCTTCGCATTTCACACACAAGTTATTAATCAACTAGTGTGCAGGTTTCCTCACTATGTTCTCCATTATCGGAAGCAGGTGATGATCTATGAAAACTACTATACACGAGTCAGATTGGTGTAGAAACTCATGTGGCAAGAGTAGGATTCGAACCTGGGACTTCTCGTTCCACAAAACTTTTATAACATTGTTCGGAATTATTCTTAGAAGACATTAATCACAGCGAACTAACGAGAAAGGTAAATAACAAGTCATATTTATGTAATATCAGGGTACCAAAATCAAAACAGCATCACCATTAAATCTCCCAAACTACTAAGTTTATAGGCCGACCCATGGATATAGCGCGCGAACTAATAAAGATATACCTAATACCGTAACTCCATCTATACGAAGACCAAGGTAAAATTAACAAGGTTCTTGTACCTTCGGCTCTTGGGCTCATTACTGTCTTAACGTGTAATCCAACACACGTCTCACGAAGGGACAACGTCGGAAATTATTAGTCGCTTGCCTTACAAATTATCCGGCCCAATGTGGACTGGGTAACTCGGTTAGAGGAACTCGTGACGGTTAATTTACAGCGCACCCCTACAAATTAATATCTCTGATTTGGACCCTTGTCAGCGGGAGGCCAACAACGGGTTCCGACGATAGCCCTAAGTCAAAAGAGCCCGGCGAAACGCGAAAACTTGGAGATCCTGGATATTTATGCCGATGAGACGTAGATGCGAAGTTTTATTTCACCGATATCTCCGAAGTTATGGTGAGTTTCCAACGAATGAATCGAATCTTAAACCAAAGTAATGAGGTCTGTTGATCGAGATTTATGAATAACGGTTTTAGAAGAATATTTTCAATACAAGAAATTTATTGCAACAATTATAAAGTTAGCAATCTTGTTAAATATTTGAAGATGGAAATGTAACAATAATAGCTTCAAATTATTTCCACATAGAAATTACTTCATATTGTTTGGTATTAGTAGTTGATACGTAGAAATTTGAACTAGAAATTTAGTACTCGTACACAACATCAGCATCTCTTAAAAATGTAGTCAAAGTCATTAACGTCGAATTAGCGAACGCTACAAAACTAATGCCATTACAGAAAGCCCATAAAACATTCCTGTCAATATCAAGGTCTACTGAACTGACAACCTAAATACGGAACCTATTCAACAACCAGCACTGTGCAGCAAATTCTAATCAAATTGCGAGTGTAAGACAAACATGTAAAACACCAAACACCTAATATTGTCAATTCGGTGAAATTGTCGTCACGCACTCGGGAGTCGACCCGCCATAGTTCACCGCACCACAAATAGCTTTCGCAATTGGACCCGAATTACCCAACTACTAGGTAGTCGTTTTGAGTGGTCAATTATTGGGCATCCATTTGTGTATTTGTTTATTTCGACTGCAATTAGCTGGTGTAGTTGATGTGATGGCACGTTTTCATTTTGACGAGTGGTTCTATTCTATTAGCCTCCAATATAAAAATAAGTGTTCTTGATTATTATTAATCAAGATAATATTTTTTCGCACGGATGCAATAATTGTTGCATATGCATGTTACATAAAAAAATCCGCATCAAAATACATTGCGTAATTTTAAAGATTTTAGCGTATGCTTATATAGGGACAGACAGACAGCGGGAAGCTTTGATAATGATATATGACAGTACTTAACTAATAGTGTCAGTGACGATATCCTGTTATAATTCTAGTACAGTTTCACGTTTCACGTTTTATTACAGTTTTCTATCACGTTTCTAGTACCTAGTTAGTAACATCATCCCAAAATCTATAAGAACCCAGGTTCAACATTGATTCCAATGAAAAGAAATCTAAAAATGGCGGCTGCTAGAATATTATAGCTTGGATCCAACCAAAAGTCTCGCAGTTATTAGCTTATGATGATATATTAATACCTCTTTAAAATGTGTCTCTTTAAAACACCAAAGAAACTGGATTTGATTAGTATCTAATCAGTTTCTTTGGTGTTTAATGCGTGTGTATAGACAACATAAGTTCCAGAAGTTTTTATATAACACTGCAGAGTCGTTAGAATGTCATAGCTTGGGTTTGGTCCAAAAGAGAGCCTTGACGAGTAAAATGCAAAGAATGAAATAAAACATTACATTTTTAATTTTAGAGTACCGGCTACATAATTATGTTATATAAGAGTGTGAGCTCTCTGAGATGTATACCGTGTAGATATAGACAACGCTGGTGCCAGATGTTTTTATAATATTGTAACACTACAGAGATTCGCTAAAATACTATGTCTTGGGTCCAACCCAGCGCCTTGCAGTAAAGTGCGAGTGACGACATATTAATCTCTGCCGGAGCCGCTTTAATATTCAGACTGCGCTCGTCTCGAACAAATACCGACGGTTGATAAATCTCAGCTTACTTAGTGGTACGATAACTCTAGATGGAGATTTTAAATCATGTAAAACATAGCAAAGATTTGATGAGATAGCATGTCTCGACAATGTAAGTACACAAAGAATGAGTTTCTTACAAAAATGACATTTTTGACACAAGCTTTTATTGTTGTTACACAAGCTTTCATTAGATCTTATTGCATTCAATGTGTGACAAAAAAAACAGTTAAAGAGTTTCCATTCAATAAACTGGCCCTCATCATAGATACTACAAAACTAATTAATATTAAAAATAAATCATCGAATATAAGCTATTTATTTTATTTTCTTTGACGTCGTCATTTAGTAAAACGTGACGATAATAAAACGTTACGTTAATCACAGTATTTAAGAAAATGAATGAGTTATGTAATATGACAACAATTTTCAACATTGTCAACAGAAGCATCGGTGGTTCAGTGGTAGAATGCTCGCCTGCCACGCGGGCGGCCCGGGTTCGATTCCCGGCCGATGCAAATTTTTTTTTTATCTTGACCAAGATTATTCTATATGTATGTGATTGTATTTTAATTATCCTTATCATATCAATACATTTTTTAAAGATTATTAAGATTAATTACTCTCATGTATTTCGCATGCAAAGTCGCTTCAGTCTCAATCGGATTATAACTTAGATACATCACTGCAGCTCGTAGCATACCTGATGACGCCGAGTTTATGTTACGACTCCGCTGCGACTACGATGTGTATGTTCAACTTGATATGACTTCCTACTGGAGCGAATGTTCTAGAATTCTAGATAGAACTTGACTGTGGCCATTGCCGCTGAATGTTAAAGGCGATTTCAACTACTCTGCTATATTATGTTTAGAATCTATTTCTACAAATGCTTCATAAACATATATACATTCGATTTTATTTAAGTAACCAAGGATTTTTTGATTCAAAATATAAATTCTAAAGTCATTATCATAAATTCTCAATATCAAATCATTCTTCTATCAAACCAACGCTGAACCAAAATTTGAATGTTACAGGAGTCGTGTAATTGCAATACCAAAGAGTCAATAAAAATATATTTAAAATATTTGTTTTCCATAAAATATAAATATGAAAATTCAAGTACGGTCATACATATTGAGCAACATCTGTCAAATCCAAGTGTGCATCGGATATCGGAAATAAAACGCGTTTCCAATACCGATTCGTCCACCACACTGTAATGTATTCGAGAACGATGCTCTATACGAACGATGGATTTTTATCGATTCTAACGACGGATTCGAGTCGTGTAATCGTTTGCTCTAGCGATATTTGTTTACAGGATATATCGGGACCGGGACACGGCTTCGGAATTTGAATTTTGCTTGTAATAACTACCATAAATATAATCGTGTTATATTTTTTAATAATCATTCAATAACATGAATAATTCGTATTGTATGACTACATCATGATAAAGACATTAAAACTTCATACCCAATTGTAAGAAACTAGGATTCATAGTGCATTTAACATAATGAAACTGCCGGGAAATTACATCAAATATTTCAAAACTATGCAAAAAGCGCATATTTTTTGTGTTTTCTTGTGTTGTAGAATAAAGTATTTGTCCCATTGTCTTAACACAAAAAACCTTCAGTCTACCCTTTTACGTAAATAACACACTCGCCAAATGGTTCTCAAAGTTATGACATAAAAACGTTGTTAGAATAAATATGTGGCGCACGTCAGCGTAATGTATTCATCCCAGCGCTGAGCCGATGTATATTCTATCGCATGATTCCTTATCGATTCATACATATATCGGTTAGATTCAAGAAAGTAAAAGGTAAAAATGTAAGTATTTTTTTGTATTTCTTTTATACAGATGTATCGGGAAAGAAAAGAAAGATACATATTTTTTTTAATTACGAACGATAAGATATTAATAAATTACTTGAGGAATTCAATTTTTAATTGATTAGACACAAATTTGCGTTTGACTGGAAGTTGTAATTCCTAAACATTAGATTTTTTTTTATTCGAACAAGGTACCAGTTAAGGTGATTTTAATACTTTAAACGCTGTATTCTGTAATTTCTATTTCTGACATTTTTTTTCTTTATAACAAAAATTATATTTCTTTGTATGTTGTTTTTCTTAATTTGATTTGAACAAAAGGGGACCAGTATACATACTTCGGAATAAGATTTTTGGAATATCTTTTACTAGAAAATCGTCGTCATTGCCACCGGAAAGCATTTTTCACGCA
The DNA here is from genome assembly GCF_027563975.2 of Plodia interpunctella. Lineage (NCBI taxonomy): Eukaryota > Metazoa > Arthropoda > Insecta > Lepidoptera > Pyralidae > Plodia > Plodia interpunctella. Next base: position 7,581,686 of record NC_071308.1, on the reverse strand, counting down.
GACGATGCCGTAGGGAAATAGACGTTGGTAAGTGCCTTTCTAGAATTAAAATACTTCGATTCGATTGCAATCAGTCCACCAGCGCACAAAATGTGCAAGCAATGATAAAATTCGGGTTATTTTAAAACCGTAGCGTCGGCTAGAAGAAATTCGAAAAGACAAGAGTATAGAAAAACTGTAGGTAATCTGACGCCAGTTTGAGAGCAGCTGACTTTTTATATACAAAACATCAACGAAGAATGCGTGAATATTTCGTATATAAATTACGAAAATAATTTACAGATAAAATAATTATAATACAAGCCTAATTAGCCACATGTTATCTTCGAGGTCACGAATTGCGATTTGTCACGTACTTACATATAATAACTGTAAATTTCAACACATAGCTCGTAAGCATCGGTGGTTCAGTGGTAGAATGCTCGCCTGCCACGCGGGCGGCCCGGGTTCGATTCCCGGCCGATGCATTTTATTTTTACCGTACTTTCTATGCTGTATTATCTGATATCTCATTATATCTCAACGAAAATCAAGCAAAGTCAGCAGTTGCTAGTGCCTTTTCTATTTCTGTTTCTTGTGACTTTATTGTAAAAGACGACAAAAATTTTCTCGTTCAATAAAGTTATTACAAACAAAAAACAATCATATTCTGTGCGCAATTTTCAAAATTGTCAACGAGTTCCAACCAATACGGAATGATTTAAACAGAATTTTAATCAACAGCCAATATAATGTAAAATGCACATAGTTTTTAAGCACATCCTCGGAGCCGATAATCCGGTAAGCCACCTGGTGAGCCATGAAGTCCAAGTTGGTGCCCGGTAATCTCCGGCTTAGTCGTAGGGCATTAACGGACAAGCTATTGCTGTATTGCAGTTCACTACATTGTATCTAAAGAGTTCTAAAGTAATAAAAAAACTTTCTATGCCAGCTGCTTCTCCCGTGCAGATTGTAAATGTCGGGTCAAGGGTAAGAGCTACAAACTGGAGATACTTTTATTTATTCAATCTGGATTTACCAATGTGGTACAAGGGTGGATTTAATACTAAAAGAATTTTCTACTAGTCAAACTTAATTCTTCTCACAGGCTATGGGCAAGCAAACAATCACAATGTTTCTAGAATCTCATCCACCAATAAAACCACTTATCCTTACTGGATAAGTTACGCTATCTTCAGGTTTCGCGAATCTTGGGATTAACACGTGATACTGTATATCTGTTTGGTTTTTTGGTTTGAAAATTCAGTGATTTTATGTCGAAAATAGTAACGGTTAGATTTCCAAGGTAAGGTTAAATAAGAATACAAATATAACTCAACCATGGCGATATTACTAAATTATCATGAACAGTACACATCTGCTATGATGTAACTCGTCTCCTCTTCTACCGGCCTTTTCCCATCTCTATTTGGGATGGGTTGAAAATAAAATAGATCCCGTAGTTAAACATCCACAAAACTATCAAATTACCAAAGAGTAGGTACATGGTAAAATGTTCTCTTATTTGTAACATTCTTTTCAAACAGCCTTTACTTATTAAATTATGTTATTTATCTTTTCATAATTTACGGACTCAATCTCCATTATCTAATTTTAAACATTTTGACGACCTCCTTGGACATCATCATCATCATGCCGGACGGCCACGCTGGAGGTCCCGAGTGCGATCCCCGCCAGGTCAAGATGGAACATGATCTTTTACAGGTTGACCTGGTTTTTGGATGTTTACCTATATATGCATATGTTGTAGAATATAGTTGAGTTGGTATCCCATAACACAAGTTTCGGACTTACTTTGAGGCTAGCTCAATATGTGTGATTTGTCCGTATATATTTATTTATTTATATTTATCTAAATTATTTTATATATCAAATATATAACAGAATCAAGGAAGCCTACTGTACATGTATATTTTATTCCATAAACGCTTCTTCGCTTTGTAACCCTTTCGAGTATTATTTATGGCCGTTGTAATATCCTAAGGATGGTCGTAAAATTCTTGTCAAGCGAATGTTAAGTGTCATGCGAGCTGAATTTCAAATTTACTTGATGTGGTAGTGATGTCGTATCATCTTAAGATTGGTGGCATCATTATTATTTAATTTGATGATGACAAAATTTATGCAAAAAATATAGTTGATGTAAAATCACAAGTACCTAACAATAATTTTTAAACCAAAATGCAACGGGCTGGTGATTGCAAATATTTAATTCCCAAGCACCGCCATCTAGTAACATCAGTCACAATTAATTTTTTAAATAAAAATGCTTTGCAAAAATAGCAGTTTCATTGAACATAAAAAAAAACAATTGAAGCAGAATGAATCAGTGCTGTCACTGTCATTTCCACATTCAGCCAATTCGTTGGGAGGTAGCGACAAAAATAGGTCGCGTCGACACCGCCTGAATGCGCTTTCGCTGCAACGTCATTTACTTTTAGCAGTGTAAGAGCCATGCTCAAAGGCAGTGCTCCAAACGAGGGTGCTTAGCATTAGACGCGACGGTGAATGACTGAGCCCGAACAAAAATCTACTTTTCTCTCGGATGTTCGCGTGTGAGCAGTCGGATTTGAGGAGTTGACACGGATGGAGACAGAATTAAGTGGGGTTAGTTGAAAAAGCCGGGTAATTCAATATTTTTTCTATCTAGAACATATTTTTGATAGTATCACATTATTCTTATTTTATTACCTTAGAATATACAAGCAGAATTGATTTTTTATTGTATCGTCTGATCACTAATCTCTGAAACCACCAGTATTCATGATAATAAATTTTCTAAATCCGATTGCTTTTTGATTGAAATAGACATGATGAATAGCCATTTATTGATAGACAATGAGAGCGAATCCGTGGGGAATAACAAGTGATAATAAAATAAAATGAACCAACAAAATGCATCTCATTAAACTGTTTATACATTAGCCAGTCGCCATTTAGCCAGCGGTTCGTTTACGGAAATTTGTATAAATAGTGGATTTAATTTTATCCCAGTTATCGTTTTCATTACACTAAGTACTGCGCTAAATAGAATGCATTCGCTATTGCGCTGTGTAAATATATGTACGCGCTCCGCAGCTGTGTGCAATATGTTTATATTGGTTTAGTTGCGAGTAATTCATGCTCTATGCTGTGACTCTACTCGATGCGCTACGTCCGTGGGATTTATGATAGAACAATTCCAGTTTTTGCACTATATTTCATCAAATATTCTTAATAATTTTAACTTTTATTACGAACTAAATAAGCTGTTTTCCCAAAATAATACTAACATAGCGAGCGAAGTCAGAATCTGTGTAATTGCGTTTGTTGTTACTCTTTGACATACTGATTTTGCTATACTCTATTTTACAAAACTGAGCTTGGCACTGATACTATTTTTGCATAAATGCACTAGTAAGAACTTAAATTATAAAGTTAGCAACGAAAATCTTCAGTCTGCCGACCTCCTAAATTCTTGAAATAATGAAAAATAATTCTGGCGTTTCCAAGCAAGAGAGTGCGCAAAATAACAATGTGCCATAAACGGAAATCGAACCCGGAACCAGGCGTTGGCGCCGAGCCAGCAACCGCCGCTGGAATTCAATCAAAATGCTGGGATATGCTGAAATCCGCACTCATGAAAGGTTTTTTCAGACGATAAGCTGAGACTGGCGTGTGGTTTGAATATTGCCATCTAATTTCGAGATTTTTGGGTCGAACTTTGGACTATTAAAAAAAGTCTACATTTAGCCATAGCCAGGCTGCTGTGGATGTCTACAGCGCAGTCTTTTACAGGTTATTTATAAAAGGAAGAAAACTGTTTTATTAACGTACAACATTTTTTGCCATTGCAATACCAAATAGAATGCGCAAGATTGGTTGATTGGTTGACCCAGTTGAGCCAAGAGGAGAGCATTCTCATTTATAATCGAATTTTTATAGACAAACTGTATTGTACTATCGTTAAATTGCATTGCTATGGTGCAATTCCTTTTAAAACACTTCGTTTCAGCATCGTCATTTGGCAAGCATTGCTCATCCAGTATCTGCCATATCATGGGTTTCACTGTGCGTCTGCAAATACTTGCAAGTTACATGAACAATTGTTTTGCGGAAGATTGTCAAATAAAATCATTCATAAGAAATACATTTTATTTTACTTTTCTTTTATCATCCTTTAATCTCATATGAAACATGTTAATTTCCATTTTCAATTTTTTCCATCGTTAATTCTAACGTACAATTGCGCACTGACAAATAAATAATATGTCCTATACAAATAACGGGTGAGCATAATGAAAATTATTGTCATACACAAGCCGTGGGCCGCACAATAACCGCAACACAATGGGCAGACTCAACCCTTGAGTTTTAATAGCATGTGTTTACAGCTATTCAAAAACGCTCTCAATTAACATTATATGATTAAACATTCGGTGAGCGACATTTATATTTCAAATTACGTAATCGCATATGTTCATTAATTGGTTTTATATTTTAATTTATGTAATTTAATTCCACAAAGCTCGATGATGAAATTAATTATTAGATTTTTCATTTTCAGACACTGTAACGTAAGAGGAAGCACACGTCGCAAGGCAGAAAAAAAAATCATTCTGTATTTAAATGGCGAATTTGATTATAATGTTTACAATAAAAGACCAAGTAAAACGTTTTTAATTTCACCGCTCAGTGTAACGGAAGATATAAACAGTAGACATAACACAGAGCCATCGATCACTCACCTCAAATAATACACGCATTCAGTCGTAAACGAGCGCCGTACATCAAGAGAGCGCCGTTTCCTTAACATTCGTAAATATCTTGCCAGTTCCGAGTCTTTATAATAAAAACATCATCCCAACGGAAGTCCCGTCTCTGAGAAAAATAACGCCACATTAGGCGCGATAAGTTCCCAACTGCGTACTATTATGAATACTCACAATGATCGCGATAAATATGGGAGCAGGTGTGCCGACTGGGCCTTGCCTCGTGATATACAGGGATGTGGAAAGAAAAGGACGTAATAATGTTTTTTGAATTGATGCGCGTTTAGGATCTAAAGTTATTGCGTACTGTATAGTAAGAGGGGTTTAAGACGATTGATGCTTCTGAAGTACGATAACTGTGATAAAGTAAATCAAATACTGACTTTCCTTGTTGAATGTGTTACAACTATTAACGCTGGTGTCAGATTTTTGAAAGTTACGATATCAACAAAATCTAAATTTCGTGCGTAGTATGTTTTCAGTGCTCAAATGTCGTCAAGGATGACGCTCGCGAATGGTCTGACATAAGAATGTCGATGCCGAAAACCGTCTGAAGTGGAGAAGAGGAATATCTGATTTCCTTTTAAGCAGACTCTTCAGACTCACGCCGCGAAACATGAGTTGTGGATGGTTTAGCCATCTCTTTCTTCTTCATACCATAAGTATGTTCATCGCGTTACGATCTGCGCGAAAAGAGAAGCATTAACATAATAAAAACATACTTAGCAATTCAGTACATCAACCCTGTCAATGCCGCTTTCGGGCCTGATTGGCCCCTCATTTGGCCCGATTGTGTCGCCGAATACATAATCGCGTCGCCATTAAGATAATCTGCGATGTACGCATGTGGGCCTTATCACTGATTGCCGAGCTGAATGCCCGAACGACCCTTGATTGTTGTGTTTAAAGGATTATTGGCGATTTAAAAGTTTAAAAAGAGTGATTGAATTACTTGTATTGAAATACATAAACTGTCAATGCTACGGATTGATAACAAACTAATTACTTTATGTGTTCCATTGTGATCGAATGTTTCGATTCGCATAACTAGACTTCGCTACGAAATTTTAAAATACTTATCTGTTCATAAAGCATGATTCACCGGAGGAGCATATTCGTACCAAGAAGTAAGATTACCTGAAACAAAACACAAAACTTTTGTTAAAGACAGACAGCGGGATGCGACTTCGTTTTATACGATAATGATAAGCATACAAATCTTTGCTCTTTATAATATTAGTATAGGTTGTGGACTGGACAATCTGATAAATTATGGGTAAATGTGAGCAATCAGGTGGACACGTGTAAACAGGCATCGGGGCACGTGACAGAACTATGTTGCGCCGGCTTCACACTCTCGTCGAGTGTCTAGCACTAGATATAACGCCTTTAGACGTATTGAAATTTGACATTAATGTTAGCCGTTGGTTTTGGTTGGTCCGATGCTTTATGACTGAGAAAGGAAATGGGAAAACGGTCAGATGAGAGTTGGTGTTAGCTTAACATACTCAAAAAAATTGAGTTGAGTCAGTTAACTAGAAATGTTGTATATTTAGGCTATATTACATATATCGCTGTTATCATTATTATTACATGAACATGTATATGAAATTTACTTCTGGAAGCTCGTCTTTTTCCAAGCGCTTTCGCCATATTTTTCTTCTAAGAGCAATGAGTTTTATTTTTCAAAACAAACTGAATTATATACTAGAATAATGACGAGAAAATAAACGAGAATTTTCCTCTACACGAGCATAACTCATAATATTTATAAATACGCGCAGCTCATTCGGATTCTGAGGAAGCATCACAATTACTCAGGCGAACCTTTACGCGAATCCTAATGAAAGAAAGTACAGGGCCATTACCAGAAGAATATTCATTGGTGGAGGGCGGCCGGCGAATAATAATGATATCTAGTTATTGTTATAGCTCCTATGTAAACGGAATTAATTCCTTGTGTAGCCTTAGATCTCTAAACGAAGAAGATGTGTTAAATAATAACAATTATTATTATCAAGCGAGTAATTATCGCAAATATTGCCTATTTTTCTTAATAACAAAATATTTGCGATAATAACTCGCGCGACAGTAATGAATGAATTACATAAGATTTTTTAAAATCATAACTATTAGGCCATATTTTAAATGAAATATTTTATTATTCACATAAGACATAATGTTAACTGCCTGACTGACTGTCTGTTTCAGACGCAAACGAAGATATATCGCGAAATACGTCATAAAAACATGGTAAATATTAGATCAATCTAATATTTACCAAGCTTCACAGTAGAGAAGCAATTTTTTATATATATTTATTTCAAACAAACAAAATACAGTTATAAACACCAGCACCTAAAACCTTGTAATGGTTTGTCTAGGCGCTGCACATTCGCATCAATATACAGACAATAACACTCATCGCATAACCATAGATATGATACATCTAGTAAATGATCAATATATTTAAGAAAGAGAACAAAATGTTTCCTTTTTGTATTTATAAAAAAGTTGATAAGTAGGGACTAATAATGAATATATCTACTGTATTCCGTGATCTACTCTACCCACGTTGCTTCCACGGCATGGCATAATGAAATTATGCAGTCAGTAGTTTTATTTACAAGGTCTTAACTTGCTGTCTGTTCGTTTATTTTGACTTAAAAATTGCTAGAAAAGAATTTTTAAATGTTTATTAAACTACGTTGAAACTTTGTTTCCGTGAATTTTTCTTTTTTGCACTTACCTATTTTTACATGTCTGCGAGGAATTTAGATGCAGTGGAAAATGTTTAAATTCATTACTGATGACAATAATAAATACAGAACTATCATTACGTGTGGTTCCGCCCTAGAATAGAAGCAGTCTATATGGAAGAATATAAAATAATCTAGGGCGTGGATGTAATACGAGAAGATTAAGGGATACATGACCTTAGCAGCAACAATAGCATTCCCAATCGGGGCTGATAAAGTGCTTGCCTCTGAACCGAGAGGTCCCGGGTTCGAACCCCGGTCGGATCATGATGGAAAAAGATCTTTTTCTGATTCGCGTCTTGGTTATTTATCTATATATGTTATTTGTTATAAAATATAGTATCGTTGAGAGATAACACAAGTCTCGAACTTACTTTGGGGCTAGCTCAATATGTGTTATTTGTCCTAATATATTTATTTATGTCATTTATTTAGTCTACAAAATGTTCAAGAAGCTGTTTGGACATGTAGACTAAATGAGAAAATTAAGCCGATCATACCGGAGGGCTTCAGGACGTCATCATATCACGGCAAGATGGAACCGGCACGCTCAGAAGATGAGAGATTAAACTACAATTCATTACCAGCGAAGTAGGTACATTGAATCACACGACGAACTTTCACAAAAGTGGCCACTGGCCAAACACTCAGATATTCAGCATTTACTGTAGCGCCGGAAATTCGAAACAAATCCCAGTGAAAGTTTTACGAGCCTAAAATTGGTAAGTAACACAAGGGCTGCGGGCGTCGAGCTTCTATTTAGGTCGCAATTCACACTGTGCAGTGGTCGTTACGAAATGCTAGTAGTTTGTAACTTTGAGAAATACTATATAATTTAAAATTTTACTACATAAATAAAACCTGCCCTATTTATTTCAATGAAGCCCTATATATCAAGTAACTTGTCCCTATAAAAACTGATATGCCTGTGAATCGAAAAGTCCCAGGTTCGAATTATACTCGTTGTACATGAATTTGTACATAACAATGATATATGAGTGTCTATAGACAACTAAGAATGGCGAAGAACGTACGGAGTGGAGAAGAAAAAGAAAAAGAAAAAGTCGGAATACTGACATTGGGCTCACAAAGTATAGGTACGTGGTCGTCCAAATCAAAAGGGACCTTATGGCGGCTGGCATCTAGGTCTTTATTGCCGTTGTTCGAATACAAAACAACGGCAATAATGGCGTAAGTGTCGGGCGCCATAAGGTCTTTTTTGATTTGGACGCCCAAACAGCCTGTTATAGATCTTTAAAAGATGAAATTTAAATATTACTTTTAAATTTAAAGAAATCCATTACAATGAATTGCTCAAAATAACAGCTTTTATCAGAGTTAAGTGCTCTTCAGTTGTGTTATGATCTTCAACAAATACTTCATAGGGTGGTAAATTTAATAATAATAATAATATATTATTATTAATAATATAAAATTACAAAGTAATAGGTGTTCTTATAAGAATTGCGCAACCAATTATACCTCATACCACGATATAATTACATAGTGCTATTTCTACTTTGTTACGCTAACAAGAAATAAATTAACGTGCAGCTCTATTAGACGTCTTGTTGGATCACGATATCACGAAAAGACGTGATATTCGTATTAAGATTATAAAGATAATGCCACAGGATAATACTATTTTATTCAAAACATAATTGAACAATGATAGATTGCGAATGTGTTGGATATTGGTCATAAGTGCGAGGCGGATACGTACACATAGAATTCCGTACATTTACTAAATAATAAATAATTTTTGATGATAAAATTGAAAGAAGAAAATACTTAAAAACTAATTATTAATTTTATTAATAATTTAAAATAGATCAACAATATATTCGCGAACCAACGACAGCGCTTCATGCGCAAGTGGTAGCATTGCTCCAAATATACCCATCACGTTCATTATATACTAGCCTAAATATAACAACAATTAAACATTGCACATGTACATACAATTCATAAACATTACCACGATAAAATACAACTGAACAAATAAGGAGCAAATAAGGAGCCTTTAAAACAAACACATATTAAATTTCATCACCACGCAACAAGATGGGAGGTTAAGGCGTTGGACTGCTAATTGCAATGGAATGTGCTCTGCACGCGTAGGTTTGAATCCCATCCTCGTCTATTTTTTTTTTATTATTAGACTGGTTTCATCTATCACACTCTCATATCCCTAATTTAGGTGGATGGCTAATATTTCTTTCGATACCAATACGAAGAGCTTCATAATAAAATAAATGTTTGGTAAAATTACGAATTGTATAGCACACTCAGAATCAATTATTCAATTATAACAAAATAATTTTAGTGCATCTTGATTTTTCATAATTTCCCTTCATTTCCTAATGTTAAGACTTGTCAATCAGTCTGACGATAAAAGTCAAAATCTTAGTGGGGAATTATAAATCTGTGGGAAATGTTTAGCTATTTTCCGCTACGTCTAATCAAGCTAATAATTACATTAGCCGATGATTACGTATTTGTGAGAAAAAATATCGACGTTGCAAATTACTCGTATTTACGTAAAACGACATTTTTAAAATTCAGCCCTAGTCAGAGACAAAAATTAAGAGGGAAGCGATATTGGATTTGTGTGTGTAAACTCTGTATATATACATGTTGGCGTAATTCCCCCCGTTCGAAATTAGATAAATTATTTCCACAAAAAGATTCGTACAAAAGCGGCTAAAGAATGGGAAGCAATAAACATTGTAGATGTCAAATCCACTCCGAATGGTAAATCGACGCGTCTAAGACGTCGCTCTCTCAGGCTAAACACACGAGCGGTTTTGATATAGACTCAATTAAATATACGACCGTGCCTCAAACTAGAACATCACGGGAACTTTTTCACATCAAATTTTAAATTATACAGTACTTTTCAAAAATCTAGAAACTACTGGCATATCTAAAAAAAGTGGCATGGCCTAAAGTGCAGTGTAAAGTTATGAACAAGAAATCAGTCCTATAAATGACACTATGAACTTGTCGACTGACAGCAATAGACTGTTGTCTATTACTTATAAAATCATAAAAAGCCTGATAAAGCCTCTTGAACGTTTCACCTAACTCTGTCAAATTCAATCCAAATTGGTCCAATAGTTGTTTGAGTTTATTCATAACAAACTACAAAATTGCACACAAAATATGCTAACGAAATTTTCAAAGAATAGTTACACTATGTATCAAAATAAAAACAAGCCCACACGGAATATCAGAGTCCGGCACGCGCACGTTCACATCACAGATAAAACAAACAAAGGGCTTAATAACGAAACGTCACTGGACTACTAAACACTAAACGTGTAGAAGTACCACTACGATATGTAGATGGTCCTAATAGTTACAGATCCTAAGAGAATAGATTTTATACTGTACTGGACAAATATGGTCTGAGACGAAGACGGAGTATATTCGTCAAATATTTTTTCATATAATTTGTATAAACAACGTTTCTTTGTGCGTAAACTACATTCTCCATCATTGGCAATAAGATGTCTGATTATAATTTCTCTAATTTAAGAGCAAGTAGAAGCACATTGTACAGTTAACAACATTATCAAGTAAACACCTGATAATGTTGTTATTATTTGTATTGTATTTAAAATTAAACAATTTTAAATACAATACAAATAATAATAAGTACAAGTAACAACAGTAAAAAAAAACAATAATAAGTACATGACGGTCTTAACGCTAAAGCGATCACATTCAGAGTACATTATAAATTTAATAGTTAATTATCTTGTTGTCGGTATAGAGCTTTATCTCTATGTGACTTCGCTGTTTGCCGTCGCCCGTCTGCCCGCCGAAGGATCGGCCTCCGTCGGAAATGGCTTTGTTTCCTTCGCGCGGCAACAGACGCGCGCCCATCCGGCGGGAAATAAAATAAATGAATATCACATTACGGGGCCAAAGTAAAAATAACGTCAGGAGACGCCTCCAGAGGGCGCGTCTGACAAAATTAAATTTTGCCGCTGTTTGCTGTCGGGATACCTACGCAAATTCGCAAAACTGAGACAAAAGCGAAATCTTGTAATGCCATTTCTGAGGCTAGAAAAGTATCTTATATTATTAAAAAAGTAATCGAATTGGAAACATTTTTTGTCAACACACTCCGTAAAACTATTTTGAAATGAACTACAATAACATTTTTCATACAAGCTTTTGTTGTAGTCAGAGAGATCTTATTGCATTCAATGCGTGACAAAATCATGTGCCGTGGAGGAGTTCACTCGTCGGCGGCCGTTTCTAAGTGCACCATCATATGCATTGTCAACAAAACTAAAAGTGTGTATTTCAGCTCAATCAGTCAGATATCTATTTCAAAATTGAATAACAAGATTCCACCCGAAAATACATACTACTGACAATACATTGCAGTTTAAATAAAAGCCTGTAAAATATCAAAAATAGACCGAACCAATACATATAGAAGCTTTAGTATTACATCCAAAAATAACATAGGTACTTAGTAGAACATTCCTCGACTCGAAGTCATTGAGATGGAGAGTACCGTCCTCGAAGGCGGCCCTTGGCAAGATTAATAAATAACTTCATTTTGTTAATTGAGGAAATCCATTAACGTTACAAAATTGGTGATTAGCTTTGTTTTGTTTAATTAACGAGATTTTCTTTGATATTTCCATTGATTTGTTTTTTAGGAATTTCGTTTCAATGCTTCATTATCATTACATAGTATATAATATAAACAAAGTCGCTTCCCGTTGTCTGTCCCTGTGTTTGTTTAAAACTACGCAGCAGATTTAAATGTGGCTATTTTGGATATATAGAATGATTCAAGAGAAAGATTTATATATCTACAACATATTGCACCCTTGCGAAGCCGGGGCGCTAGTAAAAAATGTATATGAAAAAAATACTTTTCATGACCCGTGCTTTGGGATTAGATTTGCCACCATGGCGAAGGGATTGGTTCCACTAAAATATTTTGTATCCAGAATATTACAGAATTGCCACTGACACGCAAACACGAAAGATGGCTCATCCTTTAAAGAGATGCCAAAACTCGTAATCATGAAATGACGTATAACTGTACAAAAATTAAATCATAACATTATCACCAAATAATTCCGTTGTGTTACAAATGCCGCTAAATCTCTGAATCTCAAAAATGAGTATCGATAAAACAGTAGTCATCTAACACAAAAGCATGGAATCGACAATAAAAACGCAAAAATAGTAGTTCGACGGTATAATTTCGCACGCGAATGGAATTCTGATAAAAACTGCAGCTTATTCATTTCGCGAGCGACTTGCCGCAGCGTATAATCCCGAAAGTATACTTCGGTGTAAAGGTTATCATCCACTGGGTCCTGGTTCCTAAAGTATGTCTTCGTCAATGCGATTACTGAGATACAGTTTTAGTGCAGATGTAAACTCATTATAACGTGAGGACAAACCTCAGGGTTTATATAATTATGTTATTATCTTTGGAATTATAATGTTTTTGTAAATAAATAATAATAAAAACGAACGAGTATTTCCTCCTATTTAAAATGCTTTGAGGGTTTCCGGACACGACCATGGCTATTTTTATGTCTATGTTTCTTTGATATGAGATAATAAATCCATCACATTTTAGGTTATCTATTATAAATATTCCCCAGATTATACAACACAAAACCCTTTATGTCGCATAAAACAGAATGTACATAAGTACACATAATACTTTAAATAATTTATGGCTGTAAGCTGTATTCCAGACTTTCAAAAAATTGCTTGTAAGAAAAGAGACGGATTAGGATAATCCGCCTAACTCAGACAGATGTTTGATATTTTAGAGAAGCCAAAGTGTGTTTATTCCAAATCCACATCGATAGAAAAAGGGCTTAAAAAACAAAAGGGGTTACAGATGGCAAAACGCTAACAAGTTAAGATATGGATCTATCAAAAATTAACCAAATCATTACTTAACGCTAACGCTCACACAAATAGCAATATGGACAGACACCCTAACCACTTCCCCAAACATATCAATGTTGGGATACTGAATATTCATCGGATGCACAGTGCAACAACACAGAATACGCGCACGTACTGTGCAAATAGTAAACACAGGTAAAAAATATAGATATTTCGCATTAAAAATAGGGTTGGCGATTTTAAAGCATTTTTTCAAAAATATTTCCAATCGAAATGCCAACGAAAATATTGCGCCAGAATAATAAGCGAATATTTTTCAACACGACGCATGATTCCTTTTATTAAATTTCGACATTTGTAAAATACTATCAAATGGTATGGAGGTGCTCCGCTCGTTATTCTTAAATCTTTTTACGTGAAAATATGGAAAAACCAGTTTTCCCAGACGTCGGACATAACTAGATCAACTTTTTTCCCCCCACAAGCGCCTATTTATAAAATGTTGACCGTTTTTGAAAACGTGATACATACATATATAAAAACATTGCAATAATGTTCTATTTATTGTACTAATAAACAATGGCGAGTGCACATAAAGTACATAGGGAACAAATGTCTGGCTGGCATAGCCAGACATTTGTTCCCTATGTGCTCCCGCGTGGCCCTGGCAGAAGGAGCAAACCCAAGAAATGCTGGATTGATGTCGTCAAGGATGATAGGTAGGTGACAATGGTCTGATCATAGATGAACTATATAGATGCCGACGATCATGCGAAGTGCAGACGAAAAGTAGGAAAGCGGGTCCTCAACGGCTGAACCGTATGAACCGGACATACGCTCAGATGAGAGAGAGAGAGAGAGAGAAACAACAAAAAAAATTGGTGTGTGGTCATATAATCCCCAAAATTTTAACCAACCCTATACTGCATTGCATTCAACAAGATATATTCATACATTGATCGATGTATTTAATCTGTGCAAATATAAAGATCAAAGAGCTGCTAGTTTTTGTATTCTGAAATACCAGCTTTAAATTACTAGCCATTTGAGATATTAACAAACATTGAATGGGGGCTAATATTCGTTTTAGAGGTAGATGTTAGGATCAGAGAGCGTAGCACTAGAGTAAACATTAATATTGGTTTTGTGGCACGTAGTAGCTATTTAACTAAAGTATGATAAAACAAATTGCATACAAATATTGTTTATGAATATGCATTTCTTTTTATAAAGACCGAAAGACATAAAAATGGACATAAGGAGGTAATTATTGAAGATACATGTACTAAACCAATCACCAAAGAGGTGTTTAAAGACATATGAGTATTGGTAGAAGTTGTCCAAAAAGGGTTGGTACCAGGAAGGCCTTAAATTCACAGCGAAATATTTGGGTTTACTTTTACGCAGACTTCGGGGCATGTGCGCAACTGAGATCGAACATAGGAGTATAAGTTAGGTATAGGCAACCAGAAAGAGAAAAACTGAATACAAAAGTGTCATTCTCAGTCTAAACGTCACTATAAATTATAATATTTAATGTCGATCAGGTGTCATATTTAATAAAAATCGCTGTGGAAACAAAATGTCAAAAATTTCAATGCACGGCTGTTGCTTTCACGTCACATTAACGACACGAAACGCCTGGCATATTCACAGAAAAGGCTAACATAATTATTGATACTAATTAGTTTGTGACACGGACATGCATCAAGTTAACACGTTAAAAACAGGACAATCCGAATATAATACTGACATGTTGAAGTTAAGTGATCACTGGTTCTATTAATTATATTTAAACATAATTATTTAGGATCTGCCCAAAGCTACGGGGTTATAAAGGTTTGAAAAATAAAATAAGTGGTCAACTACATATACTATACATACTGTCTACATATACTGTCTGATGGATACAGACCAAACGTTGTCCCGTATATCGGCACAATGTTTGGTCTGTATCCATCGATGTCGTATCTATCAAGCAATGGGCTTGATTTCTGCGGATGCAATGAGTTTACATGAGACAACGAATCTGTTTCACCTGACAATAGTGTAATCTGACAGACAAACTAAACGACGGCTACATAATTTTTTCTGATGTTATTAGCCTGCTAGTCCTATCTAACACATGTGAAACACGATTTTTAACTCTGTCGATATGTTGCATATATACATTATCGAATAATATATTACATGCATTGATAATGCTATAACTGTGGCGTCTTATTGACCTTCACTAATATGATTCGCCGAGTCGACACGCTAAGAAGAAGATATTTCTTAAGCAAACGGTAAAATAGGCCCTAAATTAGGAAATTTACTGTATATTGATACAATATTGAGCCAACGTTACGAGCAAAAAGAATATGATGTCGTATAATTAGTTATTTTAACAAAAAATCAGTACTTTTGTATTTGTATCTTGCGTGTCAGTTTTAACAGCTAAGCATATGGACGTTCCCACGGCCTACTGTATTTAAGTACACGGATTTTGAATGAATAAATGACTGACACGACAACATAATATGCTCGTCGAAGGTAAGCAGAAATTGATAGTCGATTTTTATTATATATTCACTAGCTGTGATACGTATACTATCGATCAGTTTGATTACATTAGAAAAGACGATGGAAATCTGAGGGTAGACTAGCAAAACAAATTTCCTTAGAACTATGTTGTCACACGGACACGGCTGCTTTATGAGTCGACGATGTGATGGAAATTGCTGGCAACAACTGTGATTGGGACCTTATCTAAATTAAAATACGTGGACTGTTAACAAAGCTGGTTTATTTTCTCGTAACAAAGAAAACGCGTGTGATCGAGACGACACAGGTAGTGGAAGTGGGGGCGCGGGCCGACGCGGGGGATGCGCGGGCGCGGCGGCGGTGTAGGAGCACTGCGCAGGCACAGAGCGCGGACACCGCGTAGACAAACTGGATAAGAATGGCTCAGGACAGAGAGGTTGGTGTAGACGGAAGGTGGACTAACCCAGCAGTGGGGCAGTGGGTTACGGAGGGCTGCAGATGATGATGATGATATTCTCATATGCAAAAACTTTTTTATGACCTTTCACACTGATTCAGATATTAACACAACCAAATTCTTCTAAACGTGTAGTTATTTATCATCTGTTATTTTATTAGCTTCTATTAAAGTATAATCCGAAAGAGGAATAGAAGTGGCGCCCTTTTCATTTTTCACATATTACATACATATTCCCAACCCATATTACATAACATATTTTAAATATTCTTTTTTTTATTTAATTCCTCATCTATTATGTTTTCACGGGTACTCTAATGAAAAAAATACTACATTGGAAAGAAGTTGCCAACCCTAACTCGAACGAGCCAGTTATTAAAAGCCTAGACTAATTTAGTGTTAGACCTGACGCTGTTTTGCTAGCAAATTATACGGTAGTTTAAAATTGGTCGGTAGAGCAAACTAAAGGCGTTACACACACATTCAGTGGTTATATTGAGCTGTCGGCGGTATTTTTAACTTTAAAAGATTTGTGTACAAGAGGCGTAAAGCCTACTTGAGAAATAGGTTTTTAAGAGGATTTTAAGAGAGCAGCTTTTAATATCTATTTGAACGAGTTTTAAAAAATCTGCGTATATCTTATTATTCAACGCGTGATATAAAAAACATTTCCGTGCATAGTAAACTCTTGAGTGATCCCTTGTTGGGAGCTGAACCTGGGTGTTCCATCAGGTTATGCTTATCATAGCAAGAAGCGACGTGAAAAATTTCAACTCGGTAGGACCAACAAAAGTAACTAAATAACATGTTTAACTTGCAAGATTTTAATATCATAGACAAACATCGAAACTAGTAGAACTAAACAAAAGCATGTAATAAAATTATTTTTAATCATCAGTCAGTAATTCACTACGAACTAAAATTGGGCTAAAAATAATATACCAAAAAATAACGAAATAAAACGCGATTTATTTTTCAGTAATTCATGAACGTTTGACGCCATAGTAATTCTGGCTGCCCGCAGTAACATTACCAATTCGCTCCACTTCCGTCCCTACGCCATAATTCACTTTTATTTGTCCACAAATTCCTTGCATGTGTTTACTATTCACATCAAGAGCCGTATTACTATACGAATGTAATTATATATCGGCGCCGTAGTGCTGCCCCCTATGATTTACAGTAGCTATTACCGATTTCAGCCGGCTCGACATTTGACACGCGATACGGCTTGTGCCAGTTTTTATTTAGACATTATTTTAAGATCAGACCATAAATAACAGCGGAGCGATAAATATTACTGACATTGGAACGACGCATACTCACGATTACTTGGTAATATTATCGTTTATTTTTTTTTTAGGTTAAATGCAATATCTAACTGCTATATAATAGTTTCTACAATTTATCAATCTTGCGTAATTTCTGTGTAGTGCGACAAATGTTACACACAATGTAGGTAAAATTTATCTATTATTGTTTCGGGTGCCTGAAGCGGAGGGTACATTACATATCCAAAGATTAAAATGTAAGTATTAAAGATATGTATTATTTAATGTACAATACACCGCGTGTCAAGTTACTTTAGTTACCAAGAACAATTTATATGTCCAACTTTCCAATCATTAATGAGCTATTTTAGGAGCACAAAAGCATTCTATTACCATGATACCTAGTACTCATTACTACTTAATACTTAGAACAATTTTTTCCTGCGTTACAGAGCACGAAACGTCAGTAACCTCGCCAATAGAGTTGAAATCCTTTCCTGTCAGCCGTAATGTAATATCTTCTTGAAAGGCGCCGGTGACAGGTGCTCGGGGCGTACTCACCAAATCTCGCTATGAAAAATGCGCCCGGTCTAAGCAGAATTACATAATGCAGGAATGTGTCAACGCGTAGAAAGTGGCGCCGCCCGACGCGAAATACAGATTCTTTGTGTAATAAGCGGCAATACGCCAGATGCTCCCCTGGATATTTCATATACCCGCCATTCTTCACCGGCATGTGTTTATTATGTCTTCTTTTATCTACGTAAATATGATTTTCATTGTATGTAATAAAGTCATAATAAAGGCAGGGACGGAAGGAAACTCGGCCTTTCCTGCCTCGCCTCGAATACGTTAATGTTCCTGTCGACGACGAATTTGATACGTGCTTCATAGAAGGATTATAATAATGCCTGAGTGTGGGATTTTTATTGTAAAAGTTCGAAAAAAACATGCGGAAAGTAATAACTTGAATGAAATATTCAGTGGAATTTTCAAGAAAATATATTTACATATATATATGTATATCTGAACGTAAGTCTGTATCCAAACCGGCTGACATGTCACCGACGCTTCAACTCTCTTCTATTTTATCTTCAAAGTCTGCCCTGTCAATTAATCATTCGAATCAACAAAATCTTAACTTAGATCGCAATTCCCGCCCGTCCCTTACTCCAATTTCTTAAGGGTTCACACCTACTAAAAAGTAAATGCTAAAACAGACTTGACGTGAGGATCATCTTCAATTTGGTAAATGTAATCGAATACTAGAAACATTTAACGTCTTTTTTTCAAAATATCACTTTCAAAAATTGCATAAAAACCGCTTCGTTTTTCATTAACTATGTTATCAAATGAAGCAGGTAATTGACATTAAATCTATTGATACATAATTATGGTTCATGTAGCGGTCATCTGCGGCGAAAAAGCAGCTTTAATAGATGCGAAAATCTGGTTTATTTTCGACGAAATTTCCGACTAAATATATATTATCAAAAGACGGTAACCCTGCCTTGCGGTCCGTGCGTTACGCTGAATAAACTTAAGTTGTGTCTAATTGAATTAGATGCGGTCCTTTTGGCTCGGGGCGGTAGGACTATCGTCTTAGAAAAACTGGATCGACCCGGATATAATCGGTCCGATATATCGAGCGGGTGATGATAACCCTACATCGGGTATCTGGAAGGTTAGACAACACATTTTTTGCGTCACATTTTTGCATCAACCTATCCAAATTTTAATTGTAAAGATTGATTTATATTTAGAAATAGCTAAACAAGTAATTGTTAACCGATATAGCGTTCGTATATTCTATTTTATCACGGCCATTATTTCGCTCCATGGCCCTCGATACCTCTAGTTACCTGCGAACAGAGGGTTAAGCCCCGCGCCCTTGCTCGCACTTTATTTGTCCGTGAATTCAATTAATGGGCGGCTGGTGGAGAATCCAAGATGAAGGTACGGGGAGTAGGTCATTTTTATTGATTGACTAGCTTAGTATTTGCTCGCGTTTTCTAGTTGAATAAATTAATTGATTACATGTTTTTATGTTTTTATTCACTTGAAACTAACATACTTAATATTAAATTACTTAGTAGATGCTTTTATGAATGTAAACTTTTTTAAATATTCTAAATAAAAGTCGGATGTTAACTACTGGGTGTTTTACCCTATTCCACTAAATTAAACACGATTATATCGAGACAAATTATTTTTTAAAAATTATCATCTACTATTTCATCCCTTTTCCATTCCCTTTTAAAAAAATCGTTCTACTAAATCTCAATGGATACGTACGTTTCGTACGCAATATGTCATGCAATACATAGAACAATTTGAATATAATGACGGTATAGTATGGTGAAACCTGGATATTGTACAGATAATAGGCTGCTATTATTTTGCACCACTGGGTGCAAAGGGTCACATGACCTTTACTGGGGTCGATAGCTTTAGGTAAGTCAGTTACGCATATGTTGATAAATTACATGATAGATTGATTTTTGTAGATGAGATCTATTTCCTGAGGACCATTTTTGATGTGATCAACACTAGTCCATACTTGGTTTTGGGTGAAATAATAATAGAACAGAAGGACCAATCATCCGTTTGAGGCCAGATTCACACGCAGTCGAAGTTTATTGTACAAATTTTACGGAAATTACTATCGTTTTTTTATTCGGTGGAGATTTGCGTTGAAACCTTCGAAAAATATTGGAGTTAATTGATGAAATGAACTCTTCTTGCATGAGAATCATAATTCTGGTGCAATTGCGCTGGCGTCGAACAAAGAAAATAGGAAGGTAAATAATAACTACCTAGGTGCTCTAGAAGGAACACATTTTAGTTCTCCAATAGCACCAAACCTGTGCTCGCAACTAAACCTAGGTGCTATTCAAAACGGTGCAATTCGAATTGGTGCGCAATACGCTACACCTAAAGAAACAACCGACATTTGTATTTCCTATCCGAAACGTTTTAGTGCAAACGCCACATTGTCGAGAAGTGTATCAAAATACTACATACTGAAGCCTGTGTGTGACGTACTTCTCTGAATCGAGCCACAAGGACTTAAGGACTCTTGTGACGCCTCACGTGTGTGCTTACCTTGGGATCCAGTGAATGCTCCACCTTGTAGTGGGTAAACATTCGTTGAGTATAGGAAGAACTTCCTTTTGTAACAAACATAAAAAATAGTTTCCATATCATTTTCTAACTTAATAGTACGATTGTTTGTTGTACAGACTTGAAGCCGTGGTGGTTCAGTAGTTAGGACGCTAGTCTAAGATCTGAAGGTCTCTGCTGTCGATGAAACATTAAAGTTTATGCTTTTTCTTTTAACACCAATATGTAGGTACTAAAGGTTTTTTGAAAACTGTTCTATTTAATATTTCAAGAAAATAGAGCATATTCGTATCTAAAACTTGATATAAAAAATACAGACTAAGAAATGTGGAATTCAGTGACCGTTAAGCAAACACTTTCTCATACAATACCAACGGGTGCAAAGAAGCTTCGAGGTGTGTTCATACCTTATGAGAATAACTATGTAAATATTTCCATGTAGCATGTAATCTCTCGTTAAGTATGAAGGAATTCCCTTTACTACGACTACGCGAAAATTTTAAAGTATACATTTTCCGGTGTCGCAGTCAAAGTAATTGAAAACAAAATGTACTTACTTAAATAAAATGCTTCTAAGAATTTTGTTAACGCCGCGAGAGAGGACCCTTATGACACTTTACGTGTCTCTGCTTAAAGTAAATTTTTGTTTATTTATTAATATACCATTAAAGTATGTAAATGGTTTTAATTTTAACATAGATTATCACGTAAACACTTGAAATATAATAGTAAAAAAAAATTCACTGGTGTTTCTAATAATATAAGTAAGGGCCTTCGAATAGTCATCCAACTAAAAATTTGTCATTACTCAATAGAATATCGACGAGGATATAATAGAAAAACGACGAGGATCGGGTCAGCTTTATATAATAATTTGCATCAGGTTGCTTATATATAAAAGAAAATATATAATGTATAAGTTATTATAATGCAATGTTTGTGTATAAAATGAAATATATAATTATAATGCAACATTTGTGACGTCCCCTGTACCCACTGTCATACAAGCCCCATATATTTTTTGTTTTTGACACATGGAAAAAAAGTCTCATCTGACTTGATACTCTATTCAGATGGAAGATTTTATCGATATATCTGTGACCTCACTATACGACATCTTCCCACACCTAAGCTTGCAGACACCTAAGTATTTAATTCACATTTTCAGTAAACACGACCCGGTTGCTGTGGCGTCTTTACAATTTAATTGTAACATAGCACTTGTAGCTGGGAAACATCAAATATTCAGGTGCGGTGGGCGGGCGACGATCAAGATGCTTTGTTCTGTCTTATTATGCGTGTACAATTTGTTGATTAAAATATATAAATATATATAGAGAGAGATAAATACATTAATATCCTGTCGTTTCCTAAATCTAGAAAGATATGTGCAAAAGGATCAAAGATCGACAATTCTTCGGTAAAAGCCGTAATTTTTATACAGTCAATTCGATTTTACGCTTTTTTATTTCTGAATTTTCAGTTGATCGCATTCTGAATTCATTCGGTTCAGTCATGTATAAGATAGACCGGGGAGTCGGGAAGTAGATTAGAAATGTTCCCTTTGTTGACCTTGTTACTACTATGTAATATCGATACTACCAGTAGTAATACCGTAATTTTTTATTTCCCTTAATACTCCAGTATAAAATTTTTAAAAGGGAAAATTAAAAAGCCCGTGATACTACTATCTCATCTGGATTCTCTCTCGTCCTCTTTTGTGATTACGAATCAATACTGTTCAAACCGAGAACAAATTAAATATTAGCGCTAACATAGTGTTAATATTCGCTTGACATTTATCAATAAGTATTGTTTTAACTGTTAGTCAAGTATGTCATTCTGGTGGTACTTGCTAATTGTTATCATTCGTCGAGTGTTGAATCTTTGTCTTAAGATTATGTTATAGGCGATGTTCGTATGGGTCAAGTTGTGATCTCGCATAGAATTAAAGTTTATTAGCGTAATAATATACATACAGGTATTGGTTCTGCAAAGGTACAAAAATATAAAAAAGGTAGGCATAACACAGCAAAACAATCTTCAAAAGATATTGTGCAATAGTGGAAATACGTTTATGAAAACGACTAAAAAATCTCACAGGTTTTTGGTGATTCGTGCATTTCCGAAATAGAGCAGACAGTGAAATTTACTACAAAGAGAATCGTTGCATCGCAAAGAAAGTGCACCAGTACCATTCTACACATTTCAAATTCACACAAAGAAATAATATTTCGAGTGTCTACAATGTAGGTAGATAAGGTTGTAATTCCCGTAATTTCTGAACTAAATCTCGCAACTGACATTTAAATGTGTAGTTGTGTAGTGCAACCCACTAATATCAAAACAATTACTATTCCCACGTAAAACGTATCATTTGAATCGTAATTGCAGTCCTTAAGTACTGTTTCGCGTTTTTATTTTCGAAGGTCAGTCGGATAGGGTTGTTATAAAACTATTATGGCGGACGTTAAGGTGTAAGTTACAAGAATTAGTCTAATAATATTTCTGAATATCCTAAAATGTATATTAACAATAACGCTGAAAAAATAAATATGTATGTAATTAAAAAAAGTAAACGTATATGTTGGATAGGATACTATATTATTTATTCCAGGTGTCTTAAAAGAACGCAACCACGAATCATGGATAAACTAAGCATTTCATTTACGGAAAAAATATTATTACCAAAAAGTCAAATAAACAAGCAGTCAACAATAATTAACAAATAACTGATGTATTGTTTCAAAATTACACATTTAAGGCGTTGAAATAAATACTGCAAAGGAATTTAATGTTGTAAGGAATTTGGCTTGAATTTATTTTATTTCGGTGGTCACAACAAACAGCCAGGCTCCATGATATTATTTTTGCCACCGCGTTCTCTTCCACTTTGGACCACACCCCCAAACTGCCGCTAAACGCCCCCCGTCTCCAAGTTTACGTTTCGCATCACGTACTGCCGTCGATGGCCCTCGAAGGAGAGCCATTCCTCCCATCCGTTTATAAGTATTCAATGGTGTTCAGACTGAGGCATTGGTGCGAGTTTCCCTTTCGCTATCGAATTGTTTCACAGTAAGAATCAGTCAACCAGAAGGGTTAGTGCGGGTTAACATTTCACTTCGCACCATCGAATCGATTCGAAGTGAGACGTAGTAGAGGGCCCGTAGTACGGGGTTGATATTCACTGTTCACTATCCAATCTTTTCACAGTGAAACGCAGCTAATCAATCACATAGCAGTAGGGTTGTCGTCGCGTCACAATGCTACAATAGTGCAGCATTGTGAATTGTTAACTGTATCTCATTGCGAAAAATGCAATTTTATTCATTCAGTCAACTACTTCATTTGTCTTGTTCGTAATTGTATCTTGTCTTTGATGCAATACTAATTACTTAAGTCAGGACCCTCAATAAATTTGCCAGACTGAAAAAAATATTGTGACTAACTTAGCAGAATTACCAAAGTTGATGTTTGCATGTTGTTGTGTGAATCAACAGAACAAACAAAAAATGCGGTTGACTGCATTTCACTGTAAAAAGTTTCGATAGTGAAAACTTAATTGCATATTCGCATGGTCTCTGTTGTCTGGTGTTTCCGAAACTCCAGAATAGGCATTCGCGCAAGAATGCTGTTTATCCCAGATCCCTACTTTGTACATAAGATTTTATCTGTTATAGTTTTGTCGCCTTGGTAACTGTGTTCATTGTTATTTATGGGATTGTAAATGGTTAACATAATATGTTATGTTTTGACATCGATTTACAAATTGAAAGTCTTTCGTAGAGAACTCTCAGTAGTATATCAACTGAAGAGTTATCGTATATCAGAAAATATATTTTTATTATTTCCTTTTTCTATTTAATTCCATCTGCTCTTGTGGTTATTTTGATACGTTTTTGTTTTCAGATATAGTCGTTTTGAATCTAGAATATTTTGATATGTAGTAATTATGTTAGGTTAGCGTAGACGGAAAAAAACCTATGCCCAGCATTGGGTCATTGAGGGCAGATGACGATTAATTATGCTCCTTAATAATTATGATATATCTTGATACATAGTCTTTGTGATATATGTACTTGCCCATTCTGATACGATTCGTTCAAAATTCTGGTTCAGTAATCCCGTAACTTTTTGATCTTATATCTTCAAAAGTACGTCTTAAGTAGCGCGAATTCTTTCTCGCGTCACTAGAAAATCCCGCAGAATACAGTCTCCATTTCCGAGCAAAAACTGCTTCCAACAAGACGTGTCACGGTGTCAGGCTAGTCTTAAAAACTAAGACAGAGAGACGTGACAACCTTAATTGCGCATAGCAGAGCAAAAAACCGGTTTATTACGCTCTGCAAATGAGAGCAGTCGACCTATTTGGACAGGGCTGCTTCTTGCATGTTTTAGTTATGAATGTTGTATAAATCTTGTATATATTTCTGTAAGAGATCTTGTATTAAAATTTCAATTATCATTATCAAAAAAATTCGACAGAATCAGCGTTGATCAGCGACGTCCTACGGCTGACGTACGGTTCTAGAAAATAAAATGTTTAAAAGATTTGTAAATATGTAGATAAATATAAAAACTCACATATATTTAACTTAAATACTTATAATACTATATTACGGAACCTTCCAGAATATTAAATAACAAATAAGAAACTATTATTATAAAAGCATTGAGAGTTTTTATGAAATTTAAATGGCTCCAAGTTTTTGTTGCTAACGACTTGGGCAACTTAACGGCATTAAAGCGTTTGCTTGACGACAGGCGGCCATTTAAAATTATAAATTTTCCATTGCCATACCGAAACTTCCGTAATTTTCACCAGTGCATTTGTACATTTCAAAAGTTTTGTATTTATTATTGTAATTTTACTGATTGCATATCTTTTGAGTTATAGTAAAATAAGAATATACCTTCGTATATTATGACTAGACATAATTTAAATAAATAAAAGCTTTTAAAAAATGATTTTTTAATATTAAAAAGACGAGAATATGCTGTTTTCATTTTGTATGAAGAAATGAAACTGAATATATTGTGTGGGTTACATTTTTGGAAAATATGTTTCCATTGAAACATAGGTTAATACTGTCTTAATGCAAGTAAAATGATAAGCGTGTTGAAATATTCATGCTTTGAATATAATTTATTTAAATACCAAAAAATATAAGTATGATAAACATAAAGGTTTGTATGGGAAATCCACGCTCATCATGCCCTTTATATCTAAAAATATCTACTATACTTAACTTACTATTTAAAATCTAGGACATTCATGTTTTGATTCTAACAATTATATCTATTCATAATAATGAGATGAAAAAAATCTGGTATCGAGCGGGACAGCTCAGTGGTCAAGAGCATTGTCCCGCATAGACAGGGGCCCGGGTTCAATTCCCGCTCGATACCAGAATTTTTTCATCTCATTATTATTTTCAAAAATAAGTTAAACAGCATGTGTTACATGTATAACAAATCCAATTAAATATCTATTCAAACTTCCACTTTGGAAATTCTGCTAAAAAGTTCGTAGTTCAATGGATAAATAAATATATATATACTACAGTTTGCATATTGCATTAGAAATGGAATCATATCTACCAGGCAATACAAATAATAAAAGTATGTAAGTAAAGATCGCCTCCCTATCGGCCACCACATTCGCTCAGGCCACACACTTGCAACATAAATCATATGATTTGTTTTGCATCATAAAGAAAGCAAAGACTCTATAATGCGACAGGAAATATGATTCACGGTTGCTGGTTATTCCCAGAGAGGTGGATCAAATTATTTATGGTACAGAATGCACATACGTTTCTGATTTTAACCCCCTACGACAGAAGGAGGGGAGTTATAACTTTTACGTGTCTCTGTACCTATCTGTATGTCTGTACTTGGATCGATTTCGATTTTCTTTTTTTGTTTTATTTGAAAGGGAATTTAATCAAGAGTGTTTTTAGATATGTTTGCAAAATGTATGTTCTACCGTTCGGAAATCGTCAGCTCATTTCTAGCATATGAGAAGATGACAAAAACTTCGGGGCCGGGGGTTTCTTAAATTTTACATTTAATATATATTTATATTACAAACTTGTATGACTCCACAATGACGTTCCACGAGAAAAGGTACCTTATGGTGAGAAGTCGCTTAAGTCGTTTCATTTACCCATTTTTTATTGTCGTAAGCGTCTACCCATATTATTTTCAAAGTCAAATTCAAATTCAAAATCAAAATTCTTTATTCAATTTAGGATGATATACATCACTTATTGACGTCAAAAATTACTTAAACTAAGTCTACTGCCGGCTTCCAAAGCGCAGGTGAATAAGATGCGGCGCAACAAACTTCACCGCAGCCTTTTCTCCAAGGACGTCAATTAACAAATATAGGTCTTATACATATATTAAAAAAGTGTAACAACGAATTAAAACATTATAAAACGTAATTATAACTCGGACACCTTTAACAGCTAACGATCGAAGAAACGTCTGTTTGTCACTAGAAATTTGTTTGTTTGTCAGAAATACAAATTAACAAACAAGCAATGAGGTCCATAGGTTACCTAAATTACTTAACTGAATCGATCCGACCAAATAAGATATTCTGTATCCTTCATACTTTACGAAGGTACTCAACTTATTTCAGTACATTTTCCGACTCCAGTTCAATACGGCATTACCGGCTTCGGACCATCAGTTCAGTCTAGGTAAAATCTGATATCGGAAATGTTCGCAGTGGCTGTGTCTGACACTTGTGGAGTTATTCCGACTGGCTTCCATTAGGCTTGGAGAAAAAGAGACGTAGTGGTTTGCTATAAGAAATGCGGGGTTGACGTCTTTGTGGTGGCTGTGTGATGTACGGTTTTGAGTGTAAAACGGATTTAACTGTAACAGACATCGCTTGATTACACAAGATTCCACGGGTAAAGGCACCATATGGTCGATTTTAGTAACGCATATTTCTGTAAACTGCTACTCAAAAACTATACGTATTAAGAATAAAAATACATACAAATCGATTTTATTAACGCATATTTCTGTAAACAACTACTCAAAAACTATACGTATTAAGAATAAAAATACATACAAAAATACTATCTTGTACATACGTACGGGCTAATGGCGCAATGGTTAGCGCGCTCGGCCTGTAATAGTGGCAGTTAAGACACGCTCACAATGGTCAGTCATTGGATGGTTGACCAAAAATTGATGAAAATGAATTTTATATAATTTGAGCTCCTCCGTACTTCGGAAGGTACGTTAATCCGTTGGTCTCGGTTGTATTTGCGGTCTTCTAAACCTGCCTACCTATCCGCAATAGGCCAGGGGTCATGATGGCTCATACTCCTTATCCATCCATAAAGAAGGTCTGTCTGTGTGTTATGTGCAATAAAGTTCCAATACCGACAAGAATCTCGCGGTGCCTCGTCCATCATTTCGGCCATACTTTAAGGTAGTTAAGAAAGCCCACTCTATCATTGTTCGTTAATCACTGTGTCAACAAACTATACATAACGTACAAGTTCGCGTGACTGTCTGTCCGGACGTCCAATTAAGTTTTCTCCAGTGATTAATGTCTCTAATATCTGTTCCGCTCAGTTTCTGAACTGTCGTCTTTTTGTCCACCGGAATTGGACTTCAGTTGGGTAGAAATTGGAAATTTTTATACAACAACAGCGTTTAGTGTCGGAGTTTAGAATTTTAAAACTTAACTAGTGACCCGTCTCGGATAAAAACAACGAAAAATGAAATGAAAGGATAAGTAAATGAGATTATGCCAATCAGTAGAACTTTCCAGTCATTTATTAATTGACCGAGCGAGCAAAGCGAGCGAGGTCTTGGGGCAAAAATACATTTTTTGTATATACATATGTGTGTATGTTTGTACACGATAACTTTCGAACCGTACGCGTTGGTCTGATTTTGATGAAATTGAAAAGGTATGTAGGATCTATCAATGGAATTTTTAAGTGCGTGGGGCATCAAAATAGGTTAGTTAAAGCCGTTTTCGAAATATTCACAACTTTGTAAAATCTCATCAAAATTTATTGTATTCGCGAGGTCTACGTTCGCGGCGTATGTAAGGATACTAAATTACAAGTACAGTAGGTATCTTTTGTGTTACACATAAGTTGTTTGAAAAACACAATTGACGAATTCTGACGTCTGTGTTTTAATAAATTAGTAGGACACATACCAAAGTATAATATTATGTAGTATATTACATTTTTGTCTTTATTGTGGAAGATAGAAGAGAGGCCAGTTACATTTGTAAAATATAGATGGCGATGAGAATTTCATGGTTAAAATTACGCAACTGACTCACCCAGTAGCAATTTCCCGATTTTCACACTACCATAGTTGTAGTGTGAATTACTATGTCATAACGTAAGTCAACTTTGTTTTCATAAAGTCGTGAGGGTCCAATAATATGGATATAGAATAAGATAGTCCAGAAGAAAACTTTGGGTTTCAGACAAATCTTTACTACAATTAAAATTGTATTTTCTTCACCAATTTCATTCGCCTTA
Organism: Plodia interpunctella; assembly: GCF_027563975.2. Classification (NCBI taxonomy): domain Eukaryota; kingdom Metazoa; phylum Arthropoda; class Insecta; order Lepidoptera; family Pyralidae; genus Plodia; species Plodia interpunctella. The sequence continues at coordinate 7,552,361 of NC_071308.1, read as the reverse complement.
CCTTTTCCCATTCTTCCGGGGTGGGCAAAATGTCTTCTCCCCTCCCTCCACTCCTATTTTCTTCACTAGGACCCATAAAATATTTCTACTTTGATACTAGTGAGAATACCTATCACGTTTTTATCCCTTAAGGAGTAGACAGAGCCATAAAATGTCGTTTTATTGTTGAATTATTTAGTGATCGGTTACTAGTTTAGCGTCTATGATGACCTCGGTGGCGCAGTGGTAAAGTGCTTGCCTCTGAACCGAGAGGTCCCGGGTTCGAATCCCGGTATGGTCATGATGGAAAATGTTCTTTTTCTAATTGGCACGGGTCTTGGATGTTTATCTATATATGTATTTGTTATAGAATATAGAATCGTTGAGTTAGTATCCCATAACACAAGTCTCGAACTTACTTTGGGGCTCGCTCAATCTGTGTGATTTGTCCTAATATATTTATTATTATTATTTATGTGAAAAATCTCTTTTCCCTTGATGGACTTATCTGTACGGGATGAGGAGTCGATGTGATATTTTATGTTTTTCGTTTGCTCTCAGCGTAGAAACGAAAAAAACTTGTAAAATAGAATTATTTCCGCAGGAATCTTCAGTGTAATATCTAATGGATGTAAATTCAGTATTAGCATTTCGATCGGAATCGCTGTTTAATCGCGGAGTACTTATGTACTTATCCGCTTAGCGGCAGTTCAAGGAGATCAGGGATTAAGTGTGCCATATCCCCGATCGTACCTTGTTTGTTCAGCATTGTTTTTCTTAGTTCCGCACTAATTGGCACGAGTTTTTTGACAGTGGTACCTTGTAAACACATGTTTATATCAGCACATCAAGCTTACAAATCCATTGCAAATTGCGTAAAGATCCATGTAAGAGTAACTTGACGTGCCGTCGACTGTACCTGAATGAATTTGATGCTTAATAAGTCAATTTCTTATAAATCCACCTGAGTTTAAATAAAAAAGCTGAACGCATGACGTAATTATTAAACTTACTATAAGGATTTCCCTGTGGTAAATATTTTATATATTTTTTTGTTTCAGTATTCAGAACGTAGATGTCCAAAGAAAAGAAAATATGACCAGTTATAATGTTATGACTTATAAATGCTGAACTTTGGACAGGATATATGTAGTTATAAAAAAATACGTAATATAGGACACGTATAATAGTGTCTGTTACTTTAACATATAAATCAATGAGTAAAATTAAAAAGAAATTGGCGACATCAGACTTACAATGAACTGAAACATGTAATGTCTCGAAGTATAAAAAAGTTTTCGCGCGAAAATCAGTCGGCGCGACAAAAGGCAATTTAGTCGTTTAGTCGTTTGCCTACATTCCCAACTACGAGGTGACAATGTCGTAGTCGACTTAGTTGCGTAATATCCAGACTTCGCTCCCTCTTTACGGTTCATTTGGTATGAAAGTTTCCCTATAAAATTATTTTGCTTATACACGTCCCTGTATGCGTAGTGTTTTTGGTTAAACTTTTTTTATTGCAATTTCTTGAATGTATTACAATGTATGTAAGATTCTAATACACGTTTACATTGTGTCTTTCTAGATAGATTTATTTCGCTGTGCCAGCAAGTTAATCAATTAGTTTTTTCCTTAGATTTTACAAGTTTTAAATAAGAATATAGTGTAGTTAATAAACCAATATGGTTTATAAAATAAATAAAATAAATAAATAACTGTTTATTTCGGACTTATAAAATCCATAGAATTGTTAGTAACATCAAGATACTTATCGACTATGTTAGTAAATATATCTATTTATGTTTATGATGAACTAAATAATTTAGTAACATCACGCAATAGTATAATAAAACTAGAACATAATTTATCACTACTAACTAAAACTAATTTGGTGTAATGGCAACGGTGAACGGCTGAGATGCCACGGCATCACGGCAACTAGGAATTGTCAATTATCATTCAAATTAGGTGTGTTATACTCGTATTTTGATGTTGCAACACTAAATATTTGGTATTGTGTTTTAATGGGTTCTGAGCATACGCGTATTAATAATATTTTTTTTATTAAGACAACGTAATACATACCTATAACGAATAGACAAGATAGAGATATTGTTTTAGAGTTTATTTTGGAATGTCCACATTGTCTCGAAAAATTACCAAATATTAGGATCTCACCTGTCCATGGTTCTGGAAGCCGTGTCGCCTCGCGATATCATCCACGACATGCGGACCTGAGGGCACGTGTACAGCGAACTGATTGTGGTACATGGACTCAGGTACAGCTTGCAGCACGTGAAGCGCAGCCAGCAGCGCCAGCGCGCGCCATGACGCCACCATGACACCCGTGTGACGCGACACTAACAGCACAACGACATCTGTCGACCACTTCACAACACTACGCACTGACTAGTCTTCGTGATCCAATGCACTTGCATCCCAACGTTACCTGTGGACAACAAGTTTTTTTTTTTTTACAAAAAAAAATTTTGATAGAAGTTTATATTGTGGTCAAAAACATATTATTTCATTCAACGCATAACAAAAAAACTAATAAAACTTTAATAATTTAGTGGATCTGTGTACTATTACAAGACAGTTTTTATAAAATGTATCTCGTGTGTTGTACAATCTATCAATTTCGATTAAACAATACACAAACATTCATACTTTCGCATTTCCAATATTAGTAGGAAGTAGGAAGTAGGATGTATGTAAAGGGGAAAATCAAAGCGAAAGGAAATTGAAAATAAGAGGCATTGCATACAAAGTAAAACGTCACAATATCAATGTTTTATCAGGAATACCAGTATATTTTGGGAAATACTACCAGGTATTGGTTACGGAATACGAGCAGCTTTCAAAAACTACAAACACAAAGTTTGTAGTTTTCAGTTTGTAGTTGTCAGTCTTCCATAACTAGTGAGTTATGGAAGAGGCAATAGGCCTCCCTTTAATATACCAACTTTATCTTGCTGTGTGGTCATCCAGATACAATAAACCAGCAATATTGTTTACATCATCTAGCTAGATGATAGGCAATAGGCCTCCCTTTAATATACCATGACATGATGATCCAAGAAGAAAAAGAAAAAATAAATTTAATATACATAATAAAATAAAAAATTAAATGAGATAGTAAAAACTCGAGAAATGGCATAACTTCTAAAAAAATTAAAATTTATAGATTGTTGCGCGTTGATATACTGTTTTTTATTACGACAACAACAATATAAGAAGGTTCAATTGAAACTCATATTACAGGTGTTAAAAAATTTAAATTAGGCTTTGAACGGCTTAATTATAAAGCCCGCTCTAATTGTAACGGCCACCGCTCTCGAAACACAAAAGGCGAGAGATATTAAATTTTAATAAAGAGTAATACCCGCCAGGATGCTGGCTTTATTTAGCTAGCTTTATTTTTTATGTTCGCCATAAATACAAGGGAAATTGGGCTACGATAAACATATTTGTGGGGCGGGCAAATCACGCGCCGGATGAAACGCAATAAGCGGACGCACAAACGCGAACAAGTTAAAAAAATCCGCACGAAATCCCGAGATAATCCAGATAAGCCACGCGGGCAAAGTATGAAAAGCCTGACCGTGAATATATCATGGATATTTATGAAATTTTATTTGGGCTTCCATCCGGCGAAGTAAAAAAAAAAACCTTCGGACGGAATTCTTTGCCGCACGTCAAAGCCGTTTTAATAGATTCTTAGATATCGTTGTGAATATTTTAAAAGGCACTTAAGGTCCGTCTAGTTATCCTGTTAAAATGTTGGGTGGATCAATTACGCGATAAGCATTTTAATCTCGATGGTGTTGTAATTTTGTTTTGTTATTGCGTTGTGTCAAGAAGCGGCGTGAGGACGGTGCGATAAGCATGCACACTCTGAAAAGTTATTAACAGTTAAACAGATTAGATATTATCTTAAAATTCTCATATCAATATTTTTTATTACTGGAATGAAAATACGGTTGCCTGATGGCATGTATATGCTTACCATCAGGCAACTGTATTTTCATTCGCCTCTTACGCTACAAAAAATGCACTTCGAAAAAAATGTTGGAGCAAAAATCATCCGAGTTTCAGACGTTATCCTCGAAGCGCCTTTAAATAATTTCGGAGAAACATCTCTATTACAAAAACACATCTCCACGGAATAAGTTATCACATTTGTTCTCGTCACTCCACAAATGAGCTCAGCGCAGCACAACAGCACAGAATTACGACACAAACTTCAGCGAACTTGTACAGTCAACAGCACAACAACTCATCCAAACTCGCCCCTATCGCCTCCGCATAGAGCCCAAAAAGGTAACTCGGGGAAAGTTCCCGTACACCTAGAGGAAGTTGGCTTGGACTGAATGCCTAGCTACTTGGATTTACGCTGGAAACTTACTTGGATCCTTAATTTAAGGTTTGAGTTTATTTGCTTTGTATGTTTAACTTTCTTGCGTTGAATAGCAAAATAATTTTGTCTAAAGTATATGTGGCGCATATGCTGCGTCACTTTGCTTAACATACTCGCTCTTCCATGACGTCTTTTTTCCTTGCCGGTAAGCACCGCATTACTTCAACGTCCACATTTATTCTCTACTTTACGCACAGTCTTCGCAATGAAAAGCTTCCGCTATAATTGAGAAAGACAGATGTCTAAGCCAAACTAAAAGTCTGTACTTGCTACAAGTATCTCATTAAGAACGGAAATACACATGACAGTAGTTTACACAGTTGGATGCCAGCTGCCGCCACGTGTAATTGTTAACACATGCAAGTCGCTAACATATCTATAGTCAAGACATGTTTCATCATGCCATATACTGGCATGCCAGCTACTTGCCCGTTTTACTTACGTGTGGAGTTACACATACAAATGCCCTAAAGATCGGCGAATCTTAATTGTAATTGAAAATGACTTAACTTGGTTATATCGTATTCTAAATCAAAACTCAATTTATCACCTACAAATAGTTGTCTACTGGGACATCTTAAGTTAATGAAGAGATTGAATCTACCGATTATTTTAATCGATCTGACACAACATATAGACACAACATTTAAGCGACAAAGTTATAAATAACTAACAAAAATGGTTCGTCTAAATGGTTAGATGATTAATTTTTATGCGAATGATTATAAAAATCCTCTTATTATATTTTTAGAAACACAAGTAAAAATATGTACTGCAAAATTGCCAATGCTTTCAAAGATATGACAAAAATAAAAACACACATTATTGGACTCGTCCAAATTCTCCATACTAAATGATATTCTAACGTGACACCATTATTGAGTAATACAAAAAAAGCATATTTTTGTGGACAGCAAAAGAAAATCGTATCATCAAATGGACCCTACGTTCAACAACAACCATTGTAAATATCCGATGAAACATCAAGATGCTACAAACTGTACAAATACGGTCACCGGAATTGTTTTAATTATAATGTGTAGTTGATACGATTGGACGCTATTTTATAAGCTACCTATATTGTAATATGACTCAAAGTTGTTTAATGAAAGTTGGGATAATTTAATCTATAAAAAATACAGCGAATCATATCACCGCACTGCAGATTTCGGTAGCAGTTTTACGTTTATGTCACTCTGCTAGATGTCCCCGCCAGAGATATGATTTGGGGAATTTTAATATCCTGTTTAACAAAGATACCGTCTCGCATCCGATATATCCCATATTTTGTCGAGTTAAATACACGAGGGGCGCTCCCTCAAGTGTGCCGCGAGATCTTGGAAATAATAGCGATCTGATACAATCTTGATGGAATATTTTTTGATGTTTAAAACGAAGGGCGTGTAGGAAAGTGTTATAGTGGGTATTTTACATGTATTGTACTTTATACAATTACAATTTTTTACATTACTACTGACAGAAGAGTAAAATACACATTGCTGCACTGAATCCAGGTACGAAAACATTCACGAAAAATTAAATGGATTACATTTAGAAGTCATGAAGGCAATGTTTAATATCGCTCAATTTAAGCCTAACAAACACAACATTCGCTTTATTCTTATTAAAATGATGTCAACAAAGCTAATTCGCTGGAAAAACAAAAGGCATGCGCTTTCCATAAATTGGTGGGTGTTAGCCGCTGTGGGACGGTATTTAAAAGGGTCTGTCCTGCCCTGTCTTTATTATTCGGTCCCACGGAATGTTTCTATTAGCGCGCGATATAAGGACATAAGGATGCTTTGGACATAAGGATGCTTTGTGAACAGCCAAATTTTTACAACATTCAAAAAACAACGTATTTATTGACTTTCCATGCTAAGTCTGATCTGTTAATATATATGAGAAAGAAAAAATATACATATTTTTGGATAAACTTCACATTGTCATACAAAATTTTAGCACAATATGATTACAAGATTCCACTCGAACATAGTCTCCCTCATACATACAAGATACATTGCAAGTTAAAGAAAAACGGATTAATCACGTCTCAAATTATCGACGGAGATTTTCCACGTTAGTTTTAATCAAATAAAGTAGGCCTACTTTAAAGTTTACTATATAACTAAACTGATTAATCAACAAATCGTACAATACTGAGACTTTACATTAAATATGTAAGTCCATTAATAAACAAATATTCAACTTGTCAGATATAATAGACTTCTAAAATAATGGCGAATTCGGCGAATAAACCTCAAAACTTATTTAGCTCTGACATTGAATAGTGTCCACGAAATTCAAAATTCTGCGCTAATTTACGAGTATTTTGAACTGGAAAATTGTTCGTTATTATGTGACCCACCCTAATTAGCGAGTGTCGTTGCATTATCATACAAACTGCATTAAGCTATGCCGCTCGAGCGAGTACAGCCCGAAACTTTCCTGTTCTGCTGTTATATCAGAAATAATGACTAAACTTCTAACATTATATAGAGAAAATATTAGTTTTTGTTTGTTTGTATTGGTTACATGAAAAATGGCACAGGTATAATGCCAATCCGGTTAACTATTTTTAGGGATTCGAAGTCGACAGAGAACCCGCTAGTTTCAAGATATCGGTCCGTCCATCCTTCATACAAGAAATTTTACTACAAATAAGTAATTCATTAAGGTATTAATATACATACAAGAAGAAATTTCACTTTGGGGCTACATCAATCTGTGATTTGTCCCTACAAATTTAGCTATCCCGTAACTATATTTATTACTCATTACATATCAACAGAAGCCCTACTTACTTCGAAATTTCTACTCAAGCTAGGCGTAACTAGTTATCGATTGCATACTTACATTCGAAGCTCACATTTCCGAGAATTCTGGAGCAAATAAACCAACATAGAAGCCTTGGAGGGGAAACTTACAAATAGTTGTAGCTTCGACACGCCATACAGCCAACGGCAAAGCGCGATCATTCTTTAACTTTTTAAACTACGCCACAGCACTGTGGGATTTCGCCATAAGTTGAATAAAAAGTTATGCTATTCGCAAAAAGACAGTTTTGGAATAAATCTTGGCCATACGTTTATTGTTAAGGATGTTTTTACGTCGATGACGTTACTGCTGCTGGCTGTGCAGTAAACATTGCACAATGCAGTCATAACCTGAATTGGATTGGTTTTGGTATCTTTCTTAATATATTTACTAGCTGTTGTCCGCCATTAATAGTCCAAGGATTTTTTTGTGTGTGTTTCATTCCACGTAATGACCATGACCCTCAACCAACTCAAAATACGACTAAGAAGCATATTTTACTTACTTTTAAGTATATAAGCATAAAAAGAAAACAACAGCTAAAACTTATAAAAAGTTTTCCAAAATAATTAAACCTACTTCCAAACCAACACACAAAATCTTGAAATAATAAAGGAATGTGCTACCTACGGCTTCTGTGGAAATCGATCCCAAATAACATAACATAATTAACTTAATTTTATGTGTACAGAAAGAAGACAAAAGCTGACACAAAACTAGACTGGTTTCTATTCCAACACAATAAGATGATCATATAAACACAACCTTACCCACAACGATGTAGTGTAACATGATTTTTTGAACAAAGTAATACATAATTTGGCTATGGCGTTGTGCTTCTAATATTATATTGCCTGGGTAATTCGAGTGCAAAATATCACAGTCTTGAAATTTTTACACCATCAACTGGGCCGCAAGAAACAGTCGCTGGATCGATTTTTTTAAAATACTAACTAGTAAAAAAAATTACTCAATTTGTTTTTTTTTTCGAAGCAGTCATCGGAGCAATCAAAATTGTTACGTTGATAATGAAAAGTAGTTGATCTGTTTCAGTTGGTGGTCAGAGCGACAATCCTGAGACGCAGGTCTACGAGTACCTATGACCAAACTGCAGTCACGTGAAACCATAAACTAAAGAAGTATACGAAACCAGAGCGTAACCAGAGATAGTTGAGGGCGCAACCACACGCTAAAGACCAGAGGGAATATAAGTATAACACTAGCAGGCCTACCATCAACTTTTACAGAACGATTCCAATGCAACTCAGTTCAATTTAGGCACTTAAAATGAATCGCATTCATACTAAAAATTAAGTCGATGGTACGAATTTGCGATGCAGTTCAGTTTAGGTCGTAAAGTGGAACGCGTTAAGAGATGATGGTAAGCCCCCTGGTAACTCTTCCGCGTACGCCCTAGACGCAGTTTAAAGCAAACGAGTGAACACCTCAATAATTAGTCCGTTATTCGCAGCCGAGCATCGCGGCATGAATAAAACATCGTTTACGAAACACAAGTGCCATTACAACGTCCACTCTAACACGACCTCCCCTCCCCCACGCGTCGGTACCGAGAAATGAGCCAGAAGATTGTTGTCGAGAGATTCCTAGGGGTCTAACGTGGTTGGTTACGATTTACAGGGCCTTCGAGCACGAGGCAAATCAAACACGGCAGGCGCAAACAATCGGTGACGTGGCAAACATAGCCTACTATTAATACGATTAATTGGAATGTATTTAGCATTGAGCCAAAATATTAATTTATCTATTAAGTTTGCCTATGCTATTTTATGGAGCACATGAATGAATCATTATAACATTTTTTTTTAGTTTCACGAATCCGATAGCATGGTCAGATAAGGATGTTTTTTCAATACATTTATCTAAAGTTAAATATAGTTGTTAGACAACTTCGACACGCAAAGAATACATTTAATTATTATTATATTCTTAGATATAACCGGGGTTTTTTGGTTTGTCAAAATCTATCTAGATAGAGTATGAATAAAAATAATCGGTAAATTCAGTTCTGTTTACCCAATCAATTTGACGGTACTGTGCTTTCGGTGAAGTGTTTCTATCGCTGTAATAACCATGTTTCTTTTAAATATACGTGCTATTAACATTTATTCTTTCAAAAAATTTAATCGAATGACTGTTTTTTTGTGACCTTTAATCTTTTTAGAGGTCATGCTTATTATGCTTCAGCATATTTTCTTACAGATCTTCATCAAGCAGACATCATACCCACTACATAGTACCTGTTTATGTCCTTTTACATGTTATTTGCTGATTAATCTAAAGCTGACCAGGCAAACCTGAGCCATAATTCAGTTCAATCAAACTGCAGTTAACGCAGTCTGCAACTGCAATACGTAAACACACGAGTTGCAACACGGCATAACTCAATCGATGAAGTAAAATATTAACTCTCCCCGCCAGCTGAGGCGGCTGAGCAAACATGACGTCTAATGCGGTCACGGATTACAGATTAAGGAGATGTGTCAAAATAAATTAAATTTAATACCAATTTTAGACAACCGACATTGATATGTAGGATATACCTGTATTGTATTAATGAATCTTACTAGTTTAGCTTTATGGCGTAACATGGCGTTATTTTTAAAAATCGAAACTAACTTAAGCATGTATGACAAAAATAAATGAATTTAAGAAACTTGAATATAGGTAACTTTCATATAATTATTACGTGTTTAAGTAATATTTGTACTACATACTAAATAATATGAATATGTGAAACTAATAGATTATTGTGACTTTTCATTTAATGCAGACGTTTAAAACATACATTGCAACACGTATTGAACATCGTTAAACAAATATAAGCTAGTTACACTATAACTATTTTTTGGAAATCGAATATTCTTTTCCTACTTATCAAATAATCCATCAACCCTATAATTAGATTCAAAACCGACCGATTCAAAGCTGCCTTAAATTACATTCGTTTTTTGCTGGCTGAGAAAAAAATACACATTCATCTCCTTGCTTTTCTGATCTAAGCTTCGAACTCCTTCGGTTCGCAGTAGTGTGTGCGGTGTGGGTTTGGTTTCACGATTAAACCTGATAAATGTCTGTCTGAGTGATATTGAATTTTCTTTGCCATTTCTTCTACTTCTGTAGGTTTATTAGATTTTCACTAACCTTCAACTTACTTTAGGTCTGAGAATTTCATAGAAGTTTTGAAGTATGTCAATTTTTATTTATTTGAGCGACATCATGCGTAATTTGTGGTGAAATTTTAGAATATATTTTATTGTCTGATTTTCAATAAAAGTTATATTAATCTATAATTTCATGACGAAATCTCTCCCACATTCTCGCGTGTTTCATTCTTGGTTGTTACGCCCGAAGCCCGCGGTACAAAAATAAACCTACCAAGCTTTGATTTTATCTTTGGGAATGCTGTTCTCGTTTATTAGCTGCCAAGGTATATCCCTTAATCGCCTTGTACGACACTCAACAGAGGATATGTAGTGGTTCTATTATCGTAATATATCGATTTCATCACGTATATATGGAATCCAGTGGAAATTGCGTAAAAAGAACAAACGGAGTAAAAAATATACACTGTTTCTATCGTATTAGACGTTACTATACATCATATAGACGTTACGACGCTACTATACAATCCTAACAGTAACTTATTTCCTTGATAAGTTAGAAGACAAAGTTAGTGTTGAGTCGCCACCTGAAGTTAAAATTTTAAAGTGCGATACTTTTCAAGTCGCTAACACATTTATAGAAAATCTGCAGGAAAAACATAAATTTTAAAAAACTTACGATTAAAATAATGGAATTTTACTTTGTCGTCGATAAAGTTATAAAATCAATAATAATCGTTTTTTTATCTCTAATGTAATAAAATTTTAATGCTTCAAACAAATTTCCGACAAACAAAAATCTTATTTATTTCTTATAAATATTTAATAAAAAAATTTAAACAAACAAAAAAGGTGTCTTGCTTGTGCATTGTCGGCGTAATTCACTTTTGTAATACAACATAAACATGCAATAATTTTCGTCAAACGTGCAGCAAGTGAAAATAATATTAATTGTACAACAGAGTTGTATATTCACATTGCATTCAGTTTTAATGTAAGCACTAGTGCATTAAAACAAAGGGAAATATTGAGGGCTTATTATGCCGTAGCACGCGGCGTAGCGTCGTAGCACATTGGCTACGAAGTGCTACGCCGACATAATGCTACGTGCCTACGAAGCTACGAGTGCCGGCAAAGTGGAAACGGTCAACAAACTACAAGTAACATAACTTTATGCTGACGTTAAAGGAACCATTTCGTATTATTTCATACATTTTTTAAACAAAAACTAATTTCAGGAAACGAATTCGATATTTCTTATCAGCAGTAGTCGTTCCGAAGTAGTTTGTAGCTTTTTAGGAAACACTATGTAATTTAAAAATTACTGAACAAATGCTTTGATAAAATGATCTCTTTCTTACATTCGAAGTTAAGATCAGTTTTCAACCTTTAGTCAACATAACAAACTTAAAACTTTTTAACAACCTACAGCAGGTGTTTCAAAAGTCACCTCTAAGATTAGCCGAGTAGAGTATACAAGCTTACAAACATCTTCGACTAAAAACTTGAGTACAATGACAGACTATACTAATCGCTTACAAAATTTACGCAAGACTAAAAACAAATTAAAGTTACAACACAATTTTAAGGTTGAAATATTTTCAAGTAATTTGAGGGCAAATTAAAAATCGTAGTAAACGCTTTATTATTTTCGAAATTTCGAATAGCAAAGTTTACGTAGTGAAATTGACTTTGAATAATTAATTTTAGTGTCTAGACTCGAAAATGATTAATAGTTTGTCAAAAGTTGTAATTACGGTTATATATTTTAGTTTTTGCTGAAATATATTTTCTGTTTGTACACAAAACAAATTCAATATCACGATAAACATCTCCCGCTATTATACATACGATAGGTATAACTTTGCTGGGTCAAAGTATTACCCATCTGCTTTGCATACAAAAATAAATCCATCTTCATGCCCAACAGTAGGACCGAATAGATTAAACGAAAACTTATTATCACGTTGGTTTCCCAATGGAATAGTAGGAGACTAGAGACATCGATCCCGACAATGGTCACTCGCCTCCTCTGCACTCATAACTCTCTTCATGAATAACTAATTTTCAATTATATTTTAATCTTCAGTCGCTCGGTGACCACAGTTCGTTGTAACGCGACCCGAAACGTACGAAATATAAAAGGTACGTGCGCGTTAAATACCCGTATTAAGCACTCTTCATGCATGCTCTCCGTTTATGGGTGCTCATGGGTTATGGGTGGGTGTACTCGTAATATCTCTCTTACGAAGGAGAACCGCTAGTCACGGTACATTCGCCGATGACCTCCGCTTCATAACTACCTTTCCCCAGTCTCCTTTCAAAACTTTTCATTTATAAAATTACCAAGAGAACAAGACAGCAATTCCGAATATCAAATATGGCCACTTAGGTAGTCCTAAAATTTTAATGAACAAAAATAAACTTAGCGAGTTAGGAACGTTTTGCGGAAAGCTTTTTGTAAACGACATTTCGAAGTTCGCGCAAGTTTTGATTGAAACGCGGCTTCAATTAGCGAGTTCGAGTCGGCTGTTAGTGCGGGAATGAGCTTGATAATAACATTACATCTTTGATATCAAACAATTGGTAAGATTTGCAAGAATCCGAAGTAATCCTAACTTCCTAACTAATATCATAGATGCGAAAGTAAATTTGTTTGTTACCTCTTCACGCTTCATTCAAACCATCTACTTGAAATTTTACGTACACGCACGACCTGAAGCGCCCGAAATATAAAAGGTACTAATGAAATTAATGAAAAATATGGCATTAGGTGTCACCAAATATATAATGTATAAAGATTTTTATTTCTCAAAAGAATAATATATTCACATACAGAGAAAATTAATAATATTACTTAATTATATATGTATATTTCCCATTCGACAGGCACAACATTTTATCTACAGTCTGTATATACTAAATCCATGCATAGCACCACACTCCACGCGATAAATTTCACATTTTTTTAAACTCCATAAATATGTCAAACTAACCATGTGTATTTTATTTGATACTTCCAATTAATTGTTAATAGAAATAGTCACTTTACACAGCATGTACTCGCCCTCGTCATAGATTTGAATAACTATATCTCAAATGATTTTCAAAGTGTAACTTAAGCCGACACCACACTATCCGCAATTCTCCAAACTTAGTCGGATTTGGTATACATTGCTGATTTTTGCATTGCAGTAAATAAAAGCACTCATACAAACAAAGCAATGTTCATGCATTCGAATCGGCATCTAGCCGAGTTCTGCGATAGTATGGAGGCTAGTAAAGTACGATCGAACGATTGAATCTAAAGGGGTTAGTTATATCTAAGGGGAGTATATCACGCATACGGGGCCGAAGTCGAGGGCGTATTGTATTGATAAGGGCTGTTCTGTCGCAGGGTCGGGTCATGTTATAACACTCAATATTGTTATCATGTTGGAACTAGACTATGGTTTTTAAAGTTTTTCACTTTTTTGCAGTTTCCTTGTATATTAAATTCATCATTGGAAAAATTGTCTAAGAAGACTAGTAAAATAGAGACAGTTAGTTTTTTTTGTCATTTATTTAAACTTAAATGCACAAGTTAAAAAGTTAACAATATGTGGACTTAATGCCATAAGGTATTCTGTGCAATTCAAACCTTAGGACCAAATAGAAAGCGGTGAAAAGTAGTGAAGATAAAAACAAAAAATAAAATGTTAACAAAAAGATAATGATAAATAGGTACAATTAAAATGCATGAATATATTTTGTTGAAACAAAAATAAAAATAAGGCAGACGTAGCGATCGGAAGGAGCTCTAAGATAACGATTACGTAGGGATATAAGGAAATGTTTACTAGTTAATAATTTGCAATGATGAACATCATTATAAGGCATTTGTTTGTAAGTAATTTGCAAATAAACACATAATAATGTTAATAAATATTTCTCTCTCACATCTACGTATATTCCCGTTGCATTCGAATTCAGAGGTGCGAGTAAAAATAAACCCAAAAAATCTTGAAGATTCGGCTGTGCTTTTACAACCGGTCGTCTGCCAGACCTCAACCCTCTTTGAGAGTACTATTGTTGATTATCAATTGCCAAGACATTTTGTCCCTTAGTCGTCTCTTACGACATCCACAGGAGAATATGGCATGGTCACATTGTAGGGGTGATTTACAAGCCGAAAAAATATGACGTTAATATTTATCACCGTTATATTCCGAACCATGCCCGGGCTCCGAGTGGCTAGGGCTCTCGTGAGAAGGGCTCTCCAAGCCACTATGAGTTGTAAGACCCTTGCTTGCAACACTCCATAGGTATCGAATATAGCTTATTATTTTCCTTAAAGTTGGAAGCATGAATATGTAATGACTAGATTGAAACACTCGAAGCAAAAATAATATTACATAAATATGAACCGCGGGAGACCCATTTCAAACCACCATTTCTTTGATTAGATACAAAATTAAACGCAAAATGGAAATTAAATAGGAAATTTAAAAAACAAAACTTAATAATTAAGTTAGAAGAAGCTAAGAAATCACATATCTCATCTGAAGATACTACAAATTCGAGTATGTGTAACTAGACACCTCTAAGATTTCTCGAGAAACAGATTGACGACGAAGTCATTCTATAATGGTTTCGTTTTTACCTTTTCACGGGGACGGAACCCTAAAAAAATATCACATCGAACGTGATCAGAAAGCACACAAGTTGTTATTATCATTTTCAAAAATCATGCCTTTCAAACAGTAAAAATTACGAAACGACCTTCTCGAACGTGAACATACAGCTTTTACGTGACCCTTTCACAAATTGCAACTATTATGTTGGCGCACCTGAACGAGCCCTAATTTGTCCCACGTCGTGTGAAAGGTTCTCCAAAATAGATTTTGTGAAATTTTCCTAAGTAACGCTTTTATTATGGCTCATCAAAGGTGACCTTTGAAGATAATCTAAGGAAGAAATTTTGTATTAAAAAGACAAATTTAAGATGTCGTTCTTATTTTTGAGATTAGATCATATTTTGAGATTCCCAAAATATAAGTAATTATCATAAAACATTGATATCCTTATCCATCCATAAGGAAGGCCTGTGCCGCAGAAGTGGGGACGTTTAAATGGCTGTCGATGATGTAATGATGAATTACAACATTGTTTTGAGTGAGTATTTATTTCTTTATTGTCTACCTTTTATTATATTATTACAGATTCAAGGCGATGGGCCCAATACAAACTTTATTTAAATTATTATTTATAGATATTTGAGTTGCAAGATTCTACCCGAACATACCTTAAATATCCATTGCAAGTTAAATAAATGCTTAATTATGAGCAAAAACATTTAAAATGCAATCGCAAATATTTAAAGTTTTTCATTCACAGTATTTGGTACTCTCACGATATCGTTGCCACACTTGATTCTGTTGAATAAATAATGCGATTCGAATTATACATTACATTATTAAGAAAATATGCAATTCGGCGTGACCATTAAATGTGTATTTTTATCTTTTTGCTAGCTTTTGCATGCGGCTTCGCCCGCGGTTATTTTCCGGGACGAAAGGTACCCTATGTACTTTTGAAATTTTGCATATTGTATGCAAAGATTGGTTGAGTAGATAGAGCGTGGAGAGGTACCTAACAAAAAAACAAACTTTAAGTAAGTTTGTTAATTTTATAATATTATTTAGTATTGTATGCAGGGGCGATTTTACATATCTTTGTATTCATAAAATTTTGCAAAATGGTGTAAAAGTTGTTAAAGTAGAAATATTTTGAAAACCAAATGGAATACAAACAGAGAGAGACAGAATTTTACTATTTATCTCAATTTAATTTCACTTGAAGAGTAGGTGCGTTTTACATTTGAATGGTGAACCTGATAATAAAGATGTACTTCTAGAATTAATACCAAAACTACCCAATACTTACCAACTTAATATTCACTATTTGTATTAGTAAATCTTTGGATTCTTACCTGCAACAAAAAAATATTAAAATAAGTCCTTATGCTGTTTGAATATGCATTCACATGTACAAATGTAGAATTTAGATTTCTGTTTTAAGTTTCGTAATAACTTGTTTGTACCATCTGTAATAACTAGTAAACATAGCGCTAAGTCCATCTTTTACATTTATACAATGTATAATTTATTTAAATAAATAAATTCATTAAATACTACTTGGTAAAATATCTATAGGATAAATGCATAGTGTGTGTCAATGCAACCGTGCGTGTAATACACGCGGAACCAATCATATCTAAAGGCATCTAAGATATATGTAGATCATATGCGATCAACCGAATTATTGCCAATCCGATATATCAGAAAGCCGAACTAATTTGTCAGCCCAATGACAAGCGTTTTGCATATTCAGGAGTCGACTGCTAAGATCCCACGACTCTAGTTATTATTCATATTATCTTATCTAGGGCAGCCATAACTTTAATTATAAGACGGGACATTTTGGGTAAAAAGGTCGGGATTTTTTTCGAGTGTCCTTTTTAGGTCACATTATAACATATATAAGACCATAGCGCCAGACCTGGCCATGTCCTTTAGATTTTCCGAATGAGCTTTTGTTAGGTCGCGACCGCATTGTCCGAATACGGGATAGGATTAGGGATGGTTACCCTATCGATACAGCACGGGACGCGAAGGTAGAATTAGAGAGTAGATTAGTATCTAATTTATAAGCTATCCTCCAGAGTAATTTGAATTGTAAAATTTAATATAACATGCTTTCAAGATCATTAAATAATGATAGAAACCGACGAACTGAAGTTTCAAATAAGAAGTATCTATGGACTTTGTAAAGTAGGTTAATAATTAACGAGAGAACACGTGCGGACATACTTTAATACGACTCCTCTTATTCATCGAAATCCACTTAATTACTCCAATTAACTACCCCAAAATTCGATTGTGTAACTATAATCCCAATCGATTGTCACGGAATCGGAGATTTTTCGAACGATATATCATATATATATAGACCTCACTTTGTAAAAATGTCCTCACAGTAACATCTTTATATATATTTGAGATCATTTGAGATCTGTAAATTTGTCAGGAAAAATATTAATCTTTATACGCAAACAGATGACACTCAATATGCTCTGTCACGAGGTACTTAACTGAAAGTCAATTATTGTAGTTTTTATATAATTTAGAATTATTTTTGTATTTTTTTAAACTTTATTACATGAATTAATTAACTATAATATAAAATAATATAATGCTTTAATAGTAATAATAATTTAATATTATATAACGATAATTAAATTGCAACGCCCTTCCAGGGCTCATTTGTGCACTTAAATTGTTACTTACAATAATGAAAGCAATAAAGAACTATGAACTATAAAAACGAGGTTTTTTCGAGGTAAAAACCTTCTCAGAATAATAAGTTTGGTTTATTTAACAATCAATATGGACTAACATCATGATCTACAGCCGTCTGTGGCCCAAGATAGAGAAAAAAAAAAAGTTAAATTTTTGCAATTAATTTTGCAGTGACATTCTTCTGATGTAAAATAATTTATTCAAGTGTACAAGATTCATGCGTATCATTATCTCTCTTCTTAGTGTAAGTCTTATGCACCAAGCAAAATTTCATGAAAATGTTTTGGTAGTCACAGCATAGACCGAGAGCCTACTACGCTCCTCTTTATTTATTTATATTTGCATACCTATATTCGGTAAAACGTGTAGGTCTAATTCATTTTGACTATTTGTACTCATGTTTTTGGCAAATAAATGTTTTCTTTCTTTCTTACGCGAAACAGTACATCAGTTTCTATAGAGCTAAACATGTAAACTGTATAGTGTATCGGCGCCGCGGATAATGTATGCAAAACGAGCTAATAAAACGGCAGGCGACGGCAGCGCAGTAAATTCGAGTGCCGTGACGTTTATCCAAAGTTACATCCGTTACAATAACAGTCGAGCAGCGATATCCGAGCTCCGTCCATTTGTTCTGCTTGCAGCTCTCTAATGTAATGGAAAACTTTACGCAAACACATCCTGAGCTGAGGCGTCCGATTAGACGTTAGAATGGGATTCGCGTCCATTTGGTTACTTGCTGGAGTTCTTCCAAGGGTGCCTCTCCAACTAATAAAGGCAAGTGAGAGGGTATAACATGACTAATCGACGCTGACCAGACCACTTTGTATGTATAAAAACCTCATGTTTATGAGTCGGATTTCTGAGAATACTTTTGCAAAAAAAAATTAAAACGAAATATTTCTGACCGAATGCCGTTTGGGACAGTAAAATAAATACTTGATCATCAAGGCAACTAGACCACAGAAATAATTAATTTTTATTTATTAGTCTATGTTGTCCCAAAGATGTCCAAAGGCCTTTATTCAAATAAAGCTGAAAAAATATGAGGCATATATAAGATCTTACAATCTGACGGGCCTCGAGCTCTAGTTTTAAAACATCATTAAAATTCAGAACGCGGCCGTCGGTTGTATCCCACTGAAACTTCAAAAATATCCCCCATTACACTGTATCCGACGAGATTTAATCAAGTTCACTTGCATGTGCGGAGTTTCGTGTGCCCTATTTTAATTAAGATATATTGCTAGATTTATTATTATGTAGGTATGCATTTTCAGCCACAATGGACCCGTCCATTGGGCCGGGTCTTTTGAGAAATTCATGGGCCGAAGCCAAAGTTGAAAGCTTTTTTACAACTTTTTTATTCTAATAAGCGTGCCTCTGCGGACATATATCCCTTTGTGTACCGTTATCGGGATGCATTTCGGGTTACGTTGCCAATCTATTGCCAGGAAGGGATCTACAACGTTTGGGCTATATTACTTCTGAATTCTATGAGTAAAATTATATTTTCACACATGTATGATTAAATAAGTAGGAACATCTTTAAGACTCATTTATACACCAAAAATTTCATACATAATCATCCAACAAATACGAGTAGGTACTTAGAACATGAACCTGGCACGTGTATAACCTGATCTTATGATCAACTTCGTAATTTCCGCAAAGATTCCTTCAAAGAAAACTTCTTGTTTTGCCGGTAAATTGTATAGCCATTATACGCTTTTTGAAGTACCTATATATATATATATATATATATATATATATATATATGTAATTAAGGCGTATTTCGGTAATTAATTTATACCGAAGTCCTCAAAGTGAACCACAGACTATTTTGATGCCGGAAACCTACGCAACCGGAAAATACGTCGCAATTTACAGTTTAACATAACATTATAGTAAAGTATAATAAATAATAATCGCTAAGGTGAAGTTATAGAAAAATCATTTTCTAAACACGACAGTTTTTCCAAGAACACCTTTTTCCATGTCATGATGAAACATATATACGCATCGATAAATAATCGCTACAAAAATATAACTCAATAAACGCCTACGCGTCATGTCAGGTGAAAGATTGATGACTTAATTCGTCCTTAAACTGAGTTTTGTCGCACATCCACTTTCACGCTTTTAAGTAACAGACGAAGGAAATGAAAAAGTCGTATTTGTCACGACTGAGAATCGTAATCATTAAGTGGAATGATGACTTTCTTGGCACATAAATGCAGTGGTCTGCCATTGCCTTCTTCATTTCACACACTAGATGATAAATTGCCAACTGGAGTGCAGGTTTCCTCACGATATTTTCCTCCACCGGAATCAAGTGATCGATGAAAACGATATATCAAGTAGAATGCAAACCTGGATCTTTTCAGTTCACAGGCGAAACAAAGTCTTAATCATTACACCACCACCGCTGAAATAGTAATTGGTATCTAAATCGTTCCTCCTGAATTCCTAATAGATATAAAATCCGGGGGTTCGTATAATTCAATTTCGGTCGTCGGAATGGTAGGGGTGGAATTTATGTGTGGACACGGCACGACGCTACGATAGCGGGTTACACGACGTGTCTGGCCGTGGCGGCCGCTAGCCGACAGCCTCTGGCCAAATATTTACACAGAAACCATTCCGAAACGTGTAAACCGCATCTCGTGTTTTAGACGCAATGTGCGATTTACTACATTATTATAAAACAAAGTCGCTTCTCTCTGTCTGTCCCTATCTATGCTTTGATCTTTAAAACTACGCAACAGATTTTGATTTTGATAGTGTGATAAAATGTAATATTAACATGAAGAAATTTAAAAAGCTTTTCAAATTCTTATATAATATTCGGCAATAAGCTACGTTGCCCCTTTTTTGCTGCCAGCATAACCATTGTCTACTCTATATAAAATAATTCAATGGACGCCATATCTGTAATCTCAACACCTACTGATATGGAAACAGGCACGTCGCCTGCAAAATTAAGCGTTTTCGTGCAATATAGGTTACACATTTGCGTCACGAAAGCGCTTTACTTGGAAGACGCCTTGAATTGCGGTGAACAAAGCCAAACAAGCGCTGTATCGCTTACAGCTTATGCTTGAATTTATTCTCCAATATCTCTTTTCTAATTTACTTCTTCCATTGAAAGTGTTATAAAAATCTTGTGTTGTTTTCCTTATATTGGTGCCGTATGTCAACGGTTATTTCTGGGATAAAACTTTAATAGAATATACTTTTATTTTCAATACATTAATGCATTTAATAATTCATATTACGTAAAATATTTATGCTGATTTTAATTGGGAAACGAATGGTGCTGACAATGTAATGATGAAAGCTTACTGATTTATGGTTCTTTATATACTTAAAGACGCACCGCACTAGTGCGTCTTTTAGTCAACCAATACGTACAACTCTGTTCTTATTCAGACATTTACAAACTGCCTTTAATTTTCCACAAATGGGCTCTCATCATTTAAGCGATATCTCGGCTTCATCTTCAGCCAAGGAGCGTCAGTCCCCGGAATTCGTTAATCCACAAGTTCTGCGTTTACCACAAGCGGCGTTTACCATAAATAAACCTACCGACACTGCGGACGTGCTACGTTAGCGCACGTACGTCACTATAACGGAGATCACGACAAATGGTAACGTACCGATAGTCATACGAATGGTTTATTGTGGCGTACTAAGTCTGGTGATATATATATACGATGCGCGATTTGTCATAGAATAAGGATTTTCTTGTCTAAAATACTAAAATTCTTCGAATGTTGATTCACATGTATTTCATGTCTTTACTCGTCACGTGATAAAAGCTTACGAGTTACAAAGATATCCAAGAATACGACTACCTAATAAAACGTAACTGAAATTATCTTTTGTTTCATTACTTATTATAAAACAAAGTCCTCTGCCGCGTCTGTCTGTCTGTTCGCGATAAACTCAAAAAGTAATGCACGGATTTTCATGTGGTTTTTACTAACAAATAGCGTAATTCCCGAGGAAGCTTATGTGTATAATTTATTATGTTTTTACCCGAGTGAAGCCGGGACGGGCCGCTAGTTTCAGCGAAAGCGAAAATTGTTATAAAATAAATTTTAAAAAAATTAGCAGAGCTGTGATGTTTCGCTTTCGTTGGAAATTTTGGTTTGATAATAAATGTAAGGTCAGTAAGATTGACATGGATGAAGTCCGGGACAAAACTAGAAAAAACGTTTTATAATCGCTCAAAACTATCTGCCAAGAGAAATCTGACTGGCAACCAGTAACCGCGTCATTTCAAGCTGCATTTAGCCCTGAATATGCAAACACAAAGCGAAGCGAAAATTGGGGCTCTTTAAACCTATAAAGTATGGTGACACGAGTGTCT
Source organism: Plodia interpunctella (assembly GCF_027563975.2). Classification (NCBI taxonomy): domain Eukaryota; kingdom Metazoa; phylum Arthropoda; class Insecta; order Lepidoptera; family Pyralidae; genus Plodia; species Plodia interpunctella. The sequence continues at coordinate 7,530,308 of NC_071308.1, read as the reverse complement.
CGCTGCTGCCGTATTAACGGACTGTGCCAAATTCGGCCGATTTACTGCTAGTTTTCGGCTTAAATTGACCGTTGGTTAAAAAGATAGGATTGAGGTTTTTATTTTGTAAGCTTTTAACTTGTAATGTATGTAAGTATATATGTACTAGTGTACTGAATAACAATAATAAAGGGTAATAAACAATTGTGTTACAAGATTCCACCCGAACGGAAGCTTGTAGCTAAATTGTGAAGCTGAATATCTTCAACAAGACTCCGTCAGAATTCAATAGGCGGGGTCTTGTAATAAGTATAGTTTTATATATCGAAACATATGTTAACTATATTTCGCTGTAAGCCCCCGAAAATAAAATAGCATCACCCTATATTTCGCTCAAAATAAAATAAATAAACAAATAAAATCAAAATTATCATCATCAGGATCGGCTCTCAACGAGGAAACTCCTTAACTTTACTGCACCGAACGGACATATTATTATGTTAGGTTCTCTAACTGGCTGAGCAACATAGAAGATTATACCTTATACATACATATTTATTAAACAAGTTGCCAGCGTTTTTGGAGAGAACACAATATGTACATTTGATCTGATCTCAGTCGTTTGAAATTCAAATTCTTTACGTTAATTAAAATGTTAAATGAATCAAACTATAACAACAAGGTTATATTGAACCTTACAATAATCAATAATTGCTTGTGTAAATGCGTTCACATAATGAAACGCAACAATCAAATGTCATTTTAATTGATCTATTTTATTTATAATAATATTTAGTATTTTTTTGTTCTTGTTAAAATGTCATTAAAACACTTTTTGACATTGTCATGTCACTTGTGCTCTCTGTCATACTAGCCCCATATATTTTTTCGTTTTTGCACATGGAACAAAAGTGGGTATCTGATTTGACTTAATGGCAACTATCCTATGAAACGATAAGACGGAAGAAAGGAGGGTTAACATTTGACGTCTACAAATCTTTCATAGTAATTCACAAAAATCAACCTTATTGTGAATGCTATTAGTGTGATCTAGAAAAAGGGACGTCCCAAAAACTCCCATCTCGGAAAATATCTCTAGACGCCTGCTGGTGATGCCTGCACTACCTAAGTTTTAAGATTCGAAAGTTTAATCCCATATCAGTTTAATATTGAACTTTAGGATTCCAGTCATAACATATTCATAACTAGTTTTGCATTGAAACCACGTCTTTTAACGTTATTTAGGATTATACTGGGTTTTACTATGAAGTTATAAACGGTATCGTACGCAGTTAAGTGCAAGCATGATAGCATTGAGAAGTTCTACACTTGCGATTGAGTGCTCAATGTACCTTGGCGCCATAAACTGACACGCAGCATGGGTTACTTACAAGGCCCACATTTTTATTAAGTGACATCTTTGGAGACAAGGATGTGGTGAAGTGTGTAGCGCCGCTTTTTCTTCACCTGCGTTTTGGAAGTTGACTGTAAAGTAAAACAAGTTTTTTACGTCAATAAGTAATGGAGGTCCTAATTTGAATAAAGAATTTTGAATTTGATTTACAACTTCACGGTTACACCCCTTGAGATTTGTTCTCAAGGAAGAACGCTAGAAAAATATTTAAATAACACAAGATTTTGCGTAACTTCGTAGTCGACATAATCCGTTCTGAGGGATCACGTGTACTACACTTATCGATGACGTCTCTAGAGCCGGATGAGAAAGGCTTACGGCACACGATGAAAGTGAGCCTCGACGTCGAACACTTTAGGCCGGTGATACACGATTGTACTTTTGTGAAGCTAAGTTTGTAAGTATTCTTTATATATTCAGGATGGAAGTATCTAAAACCGGATTAATTGCATCATTGGATCCACATACCTGATCCACATTTTCATAGTCTTCTTCGTAATATGCCAGCAAAACAAAATCTAGTTTTTTTTTTGAAATAATTTTATGCTAATTAAACATTTTCTAGTTGCCAAATAACCTTAACGCAGTACTGAATCGCTTGGATGTGAATGATAAGTAAAGCGCCAAAATGATCAGCAATATCTTTAGCAAAAATATATAAGTAAAGTGATATTAATTAAGATGTAGCACTATTACCTATTAGTATGCATAACTAAAATGTGCAATGAAGGATTATTGTATTTAACTCAATATCCAGCCAAAAGACGTCCTTCTAAGCTTCACACAAAAGACAACTTCTCCATTTATTAGGCAACTTAAACGAGAACGTGCGATGAGCCTTAGTTACTCGATATTCAGCGTATTTGAATAACGCCAGACAACAAGGCGATAGCAAGAGTTGGCAACATTAGTTGCAGCCATAGAAATATCGCTAGTACGTGTACCGGTACTATTACCGATACTTAGGTACAAAGTAACTGAATATCCAACTTTAGTATTAGACATTCCGTATCGCACGTGTATATAGTGGTACTAAATATCGAATGTACCCATTATGGGTATGATAGTTTTGTATAGTTGTGAGATGCGGTCTAAGCTCTGTCGTAAAAATAAATTTGTCATTACATTTTAGCATCGTGTTTCAGATCAAGAGAAAATATTTGGGAATTTTACTATATATATTGAACTGAAATCTATTATATTGCTTAATTAAGAGAGTCTGTAAAGCTGTTGCCAATGAGAGAATTAGCTGTTATTTCAGACATACAAGTTCTTTCTTTTGTAACAAATAATAAAAGTAGAAATAAGAACAAAACTGACATAGAAACTACAAAGATACGGAAGAGAGAAGACAAAGACCCAGAAAGTTCCATTGCAGTTCGAAAAACTGCTACAAAGGAATTGCAACTTACATGTTATAATACAGATGTACTTAACGTTTATTACAACGTGTTCGTGTTAGATTAATTACTTAAATTATAAAGTTAGTCATTTTCTTGAAAACAATGGGGAATTGAAAGGATATTAACACGAGATGGATGGAAACAAATACATTTTATTGGACGAAATATAAGGAAATTATGCATTAGAATATAACATGGACTAGCATAACATATATAATACTTTCTATCTCGAAATTCCTGCGGGGGCACAGCACCGGGGCGCAGTTAACAATACAATAAATTTAATGAAGTATTACAATAAAATTTAATGAAAATGGCGTTATCGCCGCAACACCGGTATCCGTCTGTGTGTCGTTGCGTGCACACGTAGATAAAGGTGTGGTATTCAAAAACAAACGCTTACATTGTGTCACAAGAGCTTAATTGGAATAATATTCCTTTGACGGCGGGCCAAAAGGAGATTGAGGGCGGGACATGTGGTATTTTTGTTGTTTTTCCTCTCCACCAAATGAGAAATATTTTCCTCTTTGTGATATACGCCGCCCGCTGTCCACTGCCGGCGAAATAAAAAAAAACTGTCGTCAAACTTCCTTCACAACATATTTACACAGCTTTTGTAGACATATTCGGGTATAATTAAATTCTCGCCGCGAACAAATAAACTAATTTTGGGCCGTGAGAATATCAGAAAATGCCTTGCAGTTAGCAAAGCGTTAACCTGACGTTAAAGGCGTCTGTTCGCTACAGACTACAGGATGATAAATAACTTAAATATTGTTTATTACAAATTTTAAGTGTTGAGTATATAACGGTAGCGAACGACGACGCATTTCTCTCGGTAGGTATGGAAAATTTCGGGATAAAAAGTACCTTAATATGGAGAATTTCGGGATAAAAAGTACCTTAAGGTTTAATTCTGTTAATCTTTATAATTTTATAACAATAGGTCCAGTACATTTCGTGACACACATCCTCACAAACTTTCGCATTTATAATATTAGTAGGCTTATCAAACTAAACGCACAAAAATTAACTCTTCCTTATTTACAAAGGCACACACACGTATTTCGTAAACTAAACTGAAACTCTTCTATGATAATAAGGTTTTAGTTTGAAATTAAACAATTTTGGAAATCGTTTTCGGAATTAACCTAGAAATGGTATTTGGCTATAGTTGTTCATATAAAAATGCCAATGGTTTGACAACTGAGGATGCTGAAGGCGGTGGGTGTAGAAGAAAAAGTAGGACCCTGAGCTTCAAAGGCCGGGCAATGCCCGGGCTAATGCTCAAATATAAGCAATCATCATCACCAATTAATTTAAGAACTTTGTCGACCTCGGTGGCGAAGTGGTAAAGTGCTTGCCTCTGAACCGAGAGGTCCCGGGTTCGATCCCCGGTCGGGTCATGATGGAAAATGATCTTTTTCTGATTGGCCCGGGTCTTGGATGTTTATCTATATATGTATTTGTTATAAAATATAGTATCGTTGAGTTAGTATCCCGTAACACAAGTCTCGAACTTACTTTGGGGCTAGCTCAATCGGTGTGATTTGTCCTAATAGAAATAGAATAGATAGATTTGTTCTTGTCGATAAAGCAATTTCAATCTAATTCTGTCCTCAGCCATTGATTTCACCTCAGAGAGAAGGCAGAGTTCGACACGACCTCTGCCTTCTCTTTTATTTCATCTAGGAATGCCCTTCTTGGCCTTCCTTTTCCTTAAGTGATACTAGTTTGAAATTACATAATAATGTTAGTACATCAGAAGCTCTTATCTCCGAAATGCTAGCGCACTTTAAAGGTACCTGTCCATATGATAAAATTACCGTATCTCATTTTGTACAATAATTTAACTGTGTGTGTGTGTAAATCAAAGCATTTAGCTTTGATACGAGTTACAGCCTAAATATGTACATTTTAAGTAAATCATATATATCGAAGTACATACAGATTTCATCTTATCACCATGAATTCCATATTGCTTAAATAATTGTTATGAGCTAAACTGATTTAGCCATACACAAATTCATTGACTTAGTACCAACAGTCGAGTCGAGAATGCGGAGACGAAAGACTCAATAGATCTCGGGTAAAAATTGTATTTAATGTGAAAAATATTCTAACTAGATCCATTATGGATCTAGACAATGGATCTAAGGAGAATAATTGTAAAATTTTGGTCAGTCAGTTTTATATGAACTCATCTATGGAGTCACAGCCTAAGAATATCCGTGAGAACCGATGCAATAGGATGATTTGCTTGCATTTAGAATTCCACGAAACTGCTCCGATGTCGAACATAAACTGTGGTTACGTATATACAAGTTAGTTTCACGTTGCAAGTTGCATTGGCTTGCACAAAATTACAGTTGGAATAAAGTAAATTAATGAATTCTTATCGCAAAGAAACTTCCTCTTGTCTGTCGGTACACGCGGATTTCTACGTATAGTGTTTGTACTTAGAAATTTACATTTAGTATTGTTGCCAGCTTGAATATTTAAATGTTTTATGTATAAAACTGCTTGGATGGTCGAATAAGAACACCTTTTTAAGCTGCAAATGCAAGCAGCAAGGTCTTGTAAGTACAAGATGTAAATATTGTTAATAAGTGTAGGTCTAATTGCAAAGCATTTATTTGTTTGTACTTGCTACATATTACAATACAAAGTCCTCTGCCGTGTCTGTCTGTCTCTTTGCGATAAACAAGGATTGTCATGCTGTTTTTTTTCTGCGGTTTTTCACTAATAGATAGTGTTATTCCTGAGGAAGGTTGACGTGAAACAGATTTAGGTTAGGAAAAATAGTTAAGATGGACATTGGGTGACCGACTAAATGACTAGATGAGATGAAATGGACTAAAGGGTAAAATTACGCCATCGAAACACGTTGCACGGCTAAAAACGCGTCCGCGAACAAGAGGCCTTAAACTAAGATTGAATTGTACACTTGACTATTGCACAATATTATTCAAGTGACTTCCGACTACCGTGACTTCTAAAAACATTAGATATTTTGTTATAACCTAAATAATTTTAACATGTTATGAGTATGTTATCATAAACCTGATAATCCGTTATCGTTGTGATTTCATTGGCCAGCTTCCAAATTAGTTTGCTTATTACTCAGCTTATATTGATTAAACGTTATCATTGTTGGTTGGCATCGAATTTCATTATTTTGAGTAACCACGCAAATTTCATAAGTATCACCATCATCAACAGGCCTTTAAACGTCCCCACTGCTGGGTCACAGGCCTTCCTTATGAATGGATAAGGAGCATGGACCATGACGTGGGCCAACAACTTAACGTGCCTTCCGAAGCACGGAAGTTCTCAAGGTAGTTTTGGTCACCTATCCAATGACCGACCATTGTAAATAATCGCCACTATCACTGGCAGAGCGCGCTAATCACTGTGCCATTGAGCTCCTCATCATATTAATAGAATATTTTCCAATCTCCTACATTTTTTTCCAATTGACAGATATTATGACAGGGGTTCTCGTAAAGTACTCGAATGTTCGACAATCGTACCCGAAAGTTGATATACTACTGAAACGTATTAGGGTTAAGGAGTTATGAAGCCATATGTGGTAAGACTTAGGTCCCTATAATTTACAGCACGCTATGCGTTATTCGATTTGGTATAGAATAAAATATTAGATGGTCGTGAGAAAAGGTACCTACTTTATTTATCAAATGACATTTATCGAAGTCAAACTGTTTAGTTTCTTGATTAAGTATTTAAATTGAGTATAACCGATGATTATTTATTTATTTATTATGCATTTTTTTCTCACTTCGTCTTTAAGGGCCCACCAAAAAACCTTAAGTGAATTGGAATACAAGACGCCCGAACTTTAAAAGTGGTCGAGAATCATATTTATTACAATATTAGGGCCCTCATTAACGGCACGGCATAATTAGAGAAGGTGGAGTTAGATTGTTGATCCTTTGGTGTTAGATTTTATTCAAGTCACCTAAAGGCACCAAACAAGAGTTTTATTAATTATATAAATTACATTTTAATCATCCACATATTACATGTTGCACATACGTATGATGTTAAGCCAATATTGCGAAGTGAGCCGCTCATTACACCTCGACCAACGATCAATTAAAACACTAATGACAGCAGATACCAGAATGCGCAAATAAATATTTTAATAATTCATATCGGGAAATTGATATTTGCCCATATTTACTTGACGCATGGCCGGGCAACATTATCTATGTTGGATACTTAATACCATGCATGTGGTATATGAAAAAAGTCACTATTAGTTTCCGTATCTTTGAAGTGAAAACTTCTTTAGCGGCGTTGTGCACTTTTTGTGACGGGTAAAAAATGTTAAACTCGCGTCAAGAGTCAGGACACGTGACCCTGATCGAAAATTCGTAAGATGTCGAAAATGCACATCGTTAATATTCAAGTTTTCACTTCTGCCGGCACTCCCGGCATGCAACCCGGATATTTTTTCTCAATTATGTCCCACCATTGAAATAATCACGCTTTTATACTTTAGTTACTACTTTATACTCATTAGGGTTCAAAATCCCGCTTCGCCCAAAAACAAATCTGTCACCGCTGTGTGTGACCCATGCGACAACTCGTGGAATTTTTGTACAATATATTTTTGCATATTTTGTATTTAACTAGCCGCTCATCCCGAATTCGCTCGAGTAAATATAATATATAACAGAATAATAAATATAACATAATAAACTAGTTGTTCGCCGCGAACGCAGAACTCGCCAATACAATAAATTTTGATGACATTTTACAAAATGTGAATGTGGATATTTCAAAAACGGCTTAACCGATTTTATTGCACCACGAACTTAAAAATTCCATTTGCATATTCTACATACCTTTTAAATTTCATCAAAATCGGACCCCGTGGTCCGATTTTCAAAAGTTATCGCGTTACAAACTTACAAAAAATGTATTTTTGCCCTAAGTAATAAGAAAAAAAATTGTAAAATAAATTTCGAAATGGCGTTCGTAAAAATAAAACGAAATACCTATAGTGAACTCAAAAGAGGTCGCATTCTAGCGGGATTCGAACTCTAGACGCTCAAGTCAATCAGTCTTTATCTCTTGTAAACGAACGGGACTATTCATCTTTTGACAACGCTGATGAACATATCCGTCTATTATGTCTATGTGTATGTCATATTATTTCGTTGTCACTACAAACACGAAATAGTCGTAAGAGCCATCAATTCCAAAAGCGCTTAGGCCCTTTGTGCCAACTCCGCCATTTTCAAAAAATTCCAAAAAATGGCTCGACAATCGATTTTCATATGTTTTTCGAACCGGCTCCAAAATATTTCACGGGAATCGGTTGAGAAATGCGACTTCTAGAGGAGAACACACAGACATACGAAAGTACTTTTTACCAAGCTGAAACGGAGACCTCGCTCGCTTCGCTCGCTCGGTCAATTATATACCTAAACTTTACTCACACTATCTATTGGTGAAAACCGCATGAAAATCCGTGTAGTAGTTTTTGAGTTTATTGCAAACAGACAGACAGATTCGGCAGAGGACTTTGTTTTATAATATGTAAAGATTGAAAATTTTAATTGTAACTGTGTCTGCGAAGATGGAATTTTTAAACTATTTTCTTTTTATCAAAGACCACCTGACGTTTAGACAAAATGGCGTACTTTGCGTTTTCCAAACTTTAAAGTTAACGTCAAAGTTGACGGTGCAACCCACTATAAGCGTATCAGATTTAAGTCAACAGTTGCAGTGATTACTTGTCCACGTTTGATATCATCTCTCAAATCGTCATAAACACAAGTCCAAATTTCGAAAGATTATTTCCAATGAGATTATGTCAATGAACTCATTGACAACCGTGATGCATTACCAATATAAACAAATGCTTAAATAGTATTGGTCTAACAATAGGCTATTAAGCAAATTCGACGTCAACGAATAGAGAGACCATTATTGTTTTCTCGATATTGGTCAAGGGTGAACCGATTGTTCGTTGATTGCAAATTGCATAATTCCATACTTACAATGCCGATTAATGTTTGTTCATTTAAAATGTAAATAATAAATATAATTTTAATATTTGTTTCAACACGAATCACAAAAAGTGTTTTTTAGAAAAATTACATTTTTGACAAGTACTTTTATTCGAGAAAGATCTTCTTGCATGAATTGCATGTAGTAAACCGTTGAGGAGTTCCCTTGTCGGGAGCCGTTCCCGGGTACACCATCAGGTCATGCTTATCATAATCATAATAATGCATTGTCATCCATACTAAACGCGTGCAAAAAGTTTCAGCTCAATCGATTGAAGTTGATTCAAAATTGAGTTACAAGATTCCACCCGAACGTACTCGTACATACATATTCCAAGTTAAATAAAAGCTAAGGTAGTAATATCTATACTCCTTATTATATGATTTAGTTGGCAAGAAACATATTGACGACCTACTATTATACGTCTATATACTAATTATATACCTACCTATTATTATATTATACACCTAAATACACCTACTACTTAGCAAGCAAACAGGCATGCGACCCACCTGATGGGAAGTGGTCACCGCAGCCTATAGATGCCTGCAACACAATATATATAGGTACATAATATTTGGACATAAACTGACCTTATAAATCCACTAGACTAATCAACTGTAACACAAACTTTCCAAGAATAAGACGGTGAACTATTCGTATTAAACATTAAAATGACTTCGACTGACAATCATGACGGGTAAATTATACTTAGCTATTTGTGGGAAAAGTCAATACTTATTTAACTTTGTGCTGTTGATTTTTTCACTTAGGTATACTTAGGAACATTTCTTATGTACATCCATATTTGTAGACTAATATAAATGAGAAAGTGTGTCTGTCTGTCACACTTTCACGGCTAAAAACCGCTCAGCAGTGATTAAATTTGGAATAGATATAATTTATAATCCGGAGTCAAACATAGGCTAGCGCAGGCGGAGCTGCGAGCAACAACTAGTAATTTCATAATCTATACTATTATTATAAGAAGTTAAGTGTTTGAGAGTTTGTATGTTTGAGGCGGGTAATCTCTGAAACTACCGAACCAATTTCAAAAATTCTTTCACCATTAGAAAGGTACATTATTCAAGATTGCTATAGGCTATTTTATTCTATTTTATCTCAAAATTCAAAATTACCACGGAAGCGAAGCCCCGGGCCACATCTAGTTATATTATAATAAAACTAAAATTTTAACGAACTACGAACGAAATTCCTAATCGAAACCTTTTCATATTGTCCAAGTTACACTTTTATCTCCGCAAAATTGATTTATAAGGATAGGATTCCAGCGCAATAGATGATCCATATAAATCCATTGGCTTTTTCTGGCGTCAAAATATTTCTGTTTGTTTCAAAGGCTCTGTAGCTATGGAACATAAGGCAATTTCATTTCGTTTTATCGGAATATTTGCTGGCTGGTTTAAGTCTCTAAATCAGAGTGTCCAACATGAATTTTACAATGCGTATGTGCTGACTGTACCAGTCAGTTTATTCAATTATTTTGCTAACATAGAACGGTACATACTCGAAGAAGTTTTAAAAAGATTACAAAGAAAACTCTATAAATAAAACGATTTATATTAACTTACATGTCGTATAAACACCAATAGAGGCAATGGCTTAAAATGAGCCCGTTTTTAAAAGCGCTCTTTTAGCACTTAGTTTTAGAGTCCCAGCTACAGCATAAACGCGAATATTATGAGGAAAACAACTAAATACGCCACCTACTGGTAGCATTAATTAAAAATAACCGCCAACTTCGCTTCCTACTAATGGAATGGAAGCTCTGTCCACTACCAACTTGTGCTCAACTCTTAAATGCAAATAAACTAATTTCACTCCGTTTCAGTAACAGGGTGGCGCCACCGTTTTATTTGTTTCATTCGTTTGTGGTTAAACATTTGAAAATACTCGCTTGTGCTTCGACCGTAGTAATTAATGAAAGTTAAAATTTGATTCTTCTTATGTCAATACGAAAAGTAGAAGAATAAACATTTAATTTTAGAAAATTATAATTGTTTTAGTCGGAAATTAGCTGACGTATGAACACAGACTTGGAAAGACAGTTCTAAAGACTGACAGTTTAATAGTTATCAGTAAATCGGTTTTATTAAGTTGAAGTTATCAGTAAATCGTTGAATTTAATTATTTTAAAGATCCAGTTCCGATTTACTTCTTAAATAATTCTGGATGAATTTAATTTCAAATGGGCACAAAATAACAGATGACGTTGAATATTGGGGGTCCAGTGGACATTAGATCGAGGCGTAGCTTCGGCCGCAATCAACCAATTTAGTAATAGACGAGGCATACTGGGGGTACAGCCAAATTACCGGAAGATGCAAATGACTGTGCATCGCTATCCATTGGCGTCGACAAAGCCAATTAAAATTGGTGTCGCCGTGATCAAAAGGTGATCAAAACGTTTCATTGAATGCATTGTTGTGTAAAAACCGAACCGTTGTTGGTGGCGAGCGTAACCGCGAACTTTAAATCAAAATGTTGGCTTATAGTCTCTACGCAAACTTTTAATTGCGGCTCCCCGTTATACAGTACATGTCTGTGAGAAAATTCGTGTTAGAGTTTAATGAATTTCGTACAGCGGAATTCGGGGGAATTCACGAAATGGTTATGTAAGTAATATTGCTTCATGAGCGCATTAAACCTGCAAAGGTGAAATAAGTTAGAGGTGCACGAGCACTGCTGGATAATTTCAATATTATGCAGAGGTTGCATTGCTTTAAATTAAAGTAGTGATTGCCATAAATGTATACCTGATATTTTTTACCCATTATTTTATAAGAGCCATAGGTACTTGTTAATTGCTGTCATTGTAGAAAAGGCTGCGATGAAGCTTAAACGGGATGCAGGATAGACATAAGACGAACACTCATCGCACGAATTATAATAATGAATATCATCGAACCACTGACTCACTACGATAAATACTTAAAAATCATCGTGAATCCAGTGCTGCAAATGAGTAGTTGGTACCTAAGCGTAAGCTGATCTCATGCCAACCATTATTTATTTATCTAAAACTAGAGTCCCGGAGTTGTCCCGGCTTCGCTTGAGTAAAACCATAATAAAAAAGTTTCCTATGTCACTCCAGAAGGTTTCGTCTATCTCTGTGCTAAATTTCATCAAAATCGGCCCAATTGTTCTTGAGTTTATTCATTCTCTTATATAAATATAAATCTTTTCTCTTTATATATTGGTACTAGCTTTTGCCCACAACTTCGTATGTGAGTAAAAATCCGTTTCCCGTGGGAATTTCAGGAAATCCCTTCTTAGTGCTCCCCTACACTATCCCAGGATCCTAGGACCCACCAAATTTCAGCTTTCTACGCTCAGTAGTTTCGGCTGTGCGTTGTCTGTCAGTCAGTCACTCAGTAACGCAAGAGTTTTATAAATGTATATAGATGATCATACAGATTGAAGAAAAACTTCATCTGCGTCTGACCCAATTCTAAACCAAAACATACAACAGTTATGCTTAGTACGACGGCCGTATCGTAAAATACGCGATGTCAAGTACATCTGTCACATTATACATGCCCACTGATAACAATGAGATGCCTAGGAATGGCGGCATTATGCGGCCGGCTGAATAGTAATACGCTCAAGGAATATATATAATACCCATATACCATATACTCGTACGATAGTATGTATAATACCCACAGACTATGATCAAAGAGGTCCTTTACGATGATAGTAAATGTGGGCCCTATGCGATTTTGGGAATACTTAGAGGTACTTTGAGAACCTCAAACAAATTAGAACTTTTTTAATTGGATTAAAGTGTGGAATTAGAAATAAGAAGAACAATTGAAAGAGAAAAATACAATCTCAGCTGTATTTCAGAATAAAAGACTAAAAATTTGGACTTTGTTTTATAATAAGTAAGGATAGGTATAGTAACCCTGGCAATTAAGTATATAGATATAAAAATTAAACTTAATAGTGATGACTCATGACTTGACATGAGTGAAATGATAAAACAATATATATAAAAAGTTTTCCTTAAATCAAAACCTCACTTGCCAATATGTACTCATCAAAAAGATGAATCATATTCAGCTATTGCTCCAGCAATGTTCAGCAGATGACAGATAATCAGAACTGATAGCGGCTCCGTGGGACGATCCCAATTAATTAAACGGAATTAGTGACGTTATATTGTGACATTGATAACCTTGTGCTAATAGACCTTAGCCATTGATTGGACGCGATTGTGGTCGAGATAAGTATGTAATTAGTGCAACAAAAGTACTACAATTCCTTGTATTTTTGTTAAGTTTCCTCCTCAGATATAAAACGTAGCGAGAATAATATCCGCATAAATTTTTCGTCTTCACTTCGTACGGTTTTCTATTATTATCACATGCATAAAATAAAATGCTCCAAAAGAGGGTAGTTGTAAGTTACTAATATACTGCTTTTCTCATGGCATTTAAAAAAAATGAAACTATGTGGAGTCATAGTATGTCGTCTACTAAATCTCGTCGAAATCTGTTAGCTTCGTCTGTATGTTGTATGCAAAGCGTCTCGTCTCACAACCGTTTTCTCATGAAGTCAATAAACATCAGATATTTTCCATTTATCGTTAAAAGGGTAACATATTTCCCTCTTTATAAGACGTAAGGAAGACCAAAACTGAATTCCGCCGGCCATCTGGACGTCCAGTAACAAATTGCGATAGAAATTCCCGAGCAAGCGTAGACATGCGCCTTGTAAATTGAATCGCTTTATTCGCAAACCCGGAACAGTAACGTCCAGCGAAAAACATGTTATTTATTGTTTTAGAAATGCTTAAAATGCTTTGCCAACTGAATTTGTAATTCCATTGTCTACAAATTAAGCTATCAGTGTTATTACATATTACAACGACATCGATATATCTCATGGTAGGAGTGATCCTATTCTAGGGCGGAACCACTATCTATTACGATTTGACCGAGCGAGCGAAGCGAGCGAGGTCTCCGTTTCAGCTTGGCCAAAAGTGCTTTCGTATGTCTGTGTGTACACCTCTAAAGGTCGCAGTTCTCAACCGATTCCCGTGAAATTTTTGGAGCAGGTTCGAAAAACGTATGAAAATCGATTGTCGAGCCATTTTTTGTAAATTTTTGAAAATAGCGGAGTTGGCACAAATGGCCTAAGCGCCTTGGAATTGATGGCTCTTACGACTATTTCGTGTTTGTAGTGACAACGAAATAACAAAGGAATTTCATTTTCTATTATGACATACACATAGACATAATAGACGGATATGTTCATCAGCGTTGTCAAAAGATGAATAGTCCCGTTCGTTTACAAGAGGTAAAGACTGATTGACTTGAGCGTCTAGAGTTCGAATCCCGCTGGAATGCGACCTCTTTTTAGTTCACTATAGGTATTTAGTTTCATTTTTACGAACGCCATTTCGAAGTTTAATTTACAATTTTTTTCTTACATTCTACTTGGGGCAAAAATACATTTTATGTATGTTTGTAATGCGTTAACTTTTTAATGACATTTAAAAGGTATGTAGAATATACAAATGGAATTTTTAAGTTCGTGGGGCAACAAATTCGGTTAAGTCGTTTTCGAAATATTCACAATTTTGTAAAATCTCATCAAAATTTATTGCATTCGCGAGGTCTGCGTTCGCGACGAACAATTAGTACATATATTACACGCGATCTACTCCTTTCTATATTTAGAAGAATTTCAGATATTGCTATGAAATATCCGACGAAAAATATAGAAATAAATTCTTGAGTAAACAAGTAAAATATATTAAGAGATGTAGTGTGCGGAAAAAGAATATGCCTTTACTGGTAAAATGGATGAAGCGTGAGACACGTGCCAGACAGTATATGGAAAATAGAAATAGCGTCCGTGTGGGTATGCTTGAAGGAATAATAAAATATTATGAAAATAAATATAAATCCATAAGTACAAGAATACACGTTGCAATGAGCGTTGAGTTACGAAAAGACTCATCAAATAATTAATAAACCTACAAACTAAAGACTCGCCTCTTGATTGAGTTTTAAAGACTTTTGTGAAACTTGATGCTGCAATGCCAGCCAATATTATTGTAATCTATTTAACTGTCGACTCGTAAAATAAAAAGGATAAGTTTTTTTACAAAAAATATTTTCCACTGCATACAGAGAACAAAGACGTCACATATTTCCTTATTGTGGTACATTATTAGGTCAAGCATATCCATAATGCATTGTGATCCAAACAAAACGTGTACTAAGAAAAATTATAAATTATACTTAAATATATATTCTTAAAAATTAAGTTGCAATATTCCCGAACAAACATACGAGCGGTTACATACTCGTACATACAAGTCAAATAAATCTTGTAAAAAATGTCTAATTTAAGAGCATAAACTTTCAAATCAGACGGTCTGTATATTCCATGAAAGGTTTCCAAGCTGCATAATATTAAAATTTTCCGTATCAGCAATCGCAACAATTGAATACGGAGCGGAGTTGTGATTCTGAATGAAGATTAGTACTTATTGCTCGAGTGGTATTGTGTGTGCGATCGCGAGCGGAATGATTCAACACATCATATTGGAGTACCGACGCGATCGAGTTACCGTCAATACGTTAAGTTTTTTTACTCCGCCAAATTAAATCAATAAGCAGTCAAAAAGTATTCCTACTGGTGCAAATTCTATATCAAAATTATCCTGGATAAAAGTTCTTCCGAATGGTGTTTATGTGACTAGTGTACAGTTAAGAACCACTCTTTAATTTGTCGTAACAACAATCTAAATCAGTGCAAATCTGCTGTGTAATTGTGATCATTACTTCGCTACGAGTGCCAGTTATTAGTCATCGGACCTAGACTCCGCCCAACTCTGTGCGCTTTGACAGTCCGCCCAACAACGAAAGCAAAGTTTCGCCGCCTACGCCATCGCCGCTGTGGCTCTGCGGTCCGTATACACGACTTTCGTGTGAAAGACACTGGTTCGAATCCACGGCCACCTAGCAAATTTTTATTTTTTTTATTTTTTTATATATATATTTGCTTCTGCGGGCATATTCTTTTTCGTCTCATAATGCCAGATAACTATGAAACCTGTGCTGGATGCCAATCTTTAATTACTGATAGAGAGTATCTAACCTGCTTCTCGTGTAAAAGGGCGTACGATTTAATCTGCGCTAATGTCTCGCAGCAACGATTTTATAGCACTCTGACCGGAGAGCATCGGCAAGCCTGGAGATGTGTGTGTTGTATCAGCAAAATGCCGAAGTCGGACAATACCAACACTCCCGTTCGTGGTGTGTCTGATGGAGTTAATATCAATTCAAAAAAATTCAAAATTCAAAAATTCTTTATTCTTTAAACATAATGCTTTAAACATAGGTTGCCAGGACTCACCAATTAAGTTAAAAACCTGTGTCTGGCAAGTCCCGCTCTTACGACAATGACATTGCAGGTAAAGAATATATAAAAGCACAACAAAGAGAATATTATTTAACTTATATGTATACAGACAGATATACTTATATTTATTATGCAAGTATACACGAAAAACATAAATGTAGTAGACGTAAATGCTAATCAGTTATTTGACTATATGCAAATCATTTAAGTGGGATAAGAATTGCTTCAGTTTCCTCATAAGTGAGCTTCTGTAACCAGGATGACACCTCTCGCTTACATTCCTGATACGTTTTAGGGTATATTTTTAACTTATTATTTATACTTTTATACAGATATTCTGAAAGCTTATAGCTTTGTTTGGACGCAAATATTGTATTTGTAACTATCAAATTTATAACGTTCATTCTTCTCTTAGCCAAAATACTTCTGTCAAAATAAAGAGTTTTATGCTTCCTAAGAACCGAATGTAAAATATATAATTGTCTTACCGAAAGAACACCAGTTTCCACATGTAGCAAATGAGAACAATGACGATAAGGTTTAAAATATATCATCTTCAGAAGAGAACGCTGGGCTCGTTCCAGTTCTATGAGTTTCGATTTTGCCACGCAGCCCCATACAGAGATACAGTAGATAAGGATGGATTGGACAAGAGAAATATATATCATATGAAGAAGATTACGGTTTGCTACATGTCTAAGTTTTTTAAAAATCCAAGATAATTTTCTTATCCTTGATGCAACCATATCCACATGTGAGTACCAGTTCAAGTTTTGGTCTATAACAACTCCCAAGTACTTAGTAAAGGTCACCTTTTCCGCAATCGTACAGTTACAGTCAACGTAGGGACCCTGGCACGAGTGAATTTTTAATGTCAAATTAGAAGGAGGTTGTGTATTATTTCTAATAGAAAATGCAACAAAATTAGTTTTGGATTGGTTAAGAGTAAGTAAATTACTACTTAGCCAAGTTTGTGCAGTTATAAGTCCACGTTCCGCAAGTTCATATACGTTCTTCCACGTGCTACCCGAAAAGACGATGGCGGTATCATCCGCATAACAGAATACCTGACCTCCCTCAATATTCAAGTCACATAGACTGTTTATGTATATTAAGAAAAGAGTCGGGCCAAGCACACTGCCCTGCGGGACACCATAGGTTACGGCAATATCATTACTGGTGAAATCACCCACAACAACTCTCTGTTTACGCTCTTGTAAGTAGTCATTTAGGAGTTTCAAAGGAATGCCACGTATACCTATCCTTTCGAGTTTTTGTACTAGGGCAGAAATAGATACGGTGTCAAAAGCGTTCTTTAGGTCAAGAAACAGAGATAGACACTTTTTACCGGAATCAATATGTGACACTACTAAATTCGCCAGATCAGCTACAGCATCCTCAGTACTTCTGCCTGACCTAAAACCGTATTGACGAGATGATAATAATTCAAATTTATTCAAAAACGACATTAATCTCGAATTAATCAATTTTTCCAATATTTTGGAGATAGCAGAGAGCACTGAAATAGGCCTATAGTTCCGTACATCATCTCTGTTTCCACTTTTGTGAACTGGATGAATCAAGGAACATTTCAAAGAACCTGGGAAGACACCAAGTTTAAAACATTGATTACATAGATGCGTAAGTATAGGAGTTATAATATTGCTACATAATTTTAGATATACAGTGCTTATGTTGTCCCAGCCAGGGGCACTAGTTGTTTTTAATCCCATCAGTACCTCATACACCTCCTGACAGTCAGTATCAATGAGTACAAACGAATGAGGCTGATAATCTAGACCAGCGACACAAGAGTACATAGGATTTGTGCAATTGATTTCCTCAGCAAGTTTAGAGCCCACATTTGCATAGTGTTTATTTATATATTCAACAGATTCAGATGGAGACTGAGATAGATTTAAAAGTGCATGATTACCAGTTTTGGCTTTGTTTAAATTTGCGAATGATTTAATAGTGTTCCACAAGGCTTTAGGATTTTTTGAGGCAATATTGAGTTGATGTGATTCATAAGATCGTTTGAGCTTTTTCAAAAGATTATTAAGAAAATTTCGATATCTACGATAGGTAATCTTTAAAATATCATTATGTGGTTCATTTCTGGTTTTTTGTTGCAGCTTATTCCTATTTCTAATACATCTAATCAAACCTTTAGTGATCCAAGGCTTTAAGTTTCTTTTACTTTTTGGAATAATTACTGTTTTTGTGTTATCCGATAAAGAATCCGAATTTTTTTGTACGAGTTGCTTTGTTATTTCGTTAGGGTCAGACAATAAAAGAAGAGAGTTTACATTTTTGTTTTCTAAGGAGGATACGGCGTTAGGTAAATTAGTGATATTTTTAAAATTAGTCTTTTTAAAAGTTTTGCTAGAGGCCTTTAAATCAATGTAAACCATGTTGTGATCAGTGATGGTAGAGTCTAACACTGCTATACTGACGTTATTTGTTTCAGTTTTTAATATTACATGATCCAAACAATTATCAAATCTTGTTGGAAAACAATGCCCGGGCAGAAGACCATATACAGCTAGCATGTTTAAATATAATGATCTATTAGCAATAGTTTCGGGTGGTTCATTCGGATAACTAATCAAATTAATATTGATATCCCCGGTAATAATAATATTTTTAGAGTCTTGTATGTTATTAAGATAACAACCGAGCGAATCGATGAATGGTTCTGCATTTTTGAATGATGGTGATCTATAAATACCTAAAATTATACAGTCATCAAAATGTATTTGGAGACATGAAGCATTCGTTAGATTTATCTCTTTTACTGTTGAAACCAACTCCTTACGAATGTAAATTACAACACCATCATTTTGGTTGATGTATTTTGTTGAATGATATGAAAAATAACCGTCTAGCAGTGGTACAGGCTTGTCAATATCGAGTCTACACTCCGTTAAAATCAAAACATTCGCAGTGGTCTGAATTGTAGAGAGCACAGCTTGGAGATCGTCCATATTAGCGTAGACACTACGAATATTCTGAGCAACAATGGAGCAGTCAACTTGTCTATTTCTATTGTGCTTATTTAGTTCCTCAGTTGAACAAGAAATAGAAAAAGCTACTTCAGTTTTGTCTAATTCGTTTGCAATAAAAAGAGTATTATCCATTTTCATGAGTTCCTATACTACGGGACATAAAAATATATGCATAGCGAGAAATGACGTGACTGGAGACATGATTTATCATAACTATAATAACAAAGGTTACCCATAGCGTTACAGAGACTATGTGGAATTTCAGGTAGAAAAATGCGAGATTATATGATATTGAATAGACAAACAAAAAATAAAATGCATAGTAAGACATCACATAATAGAAAAAGAATACACAAACTTTATATGAGGCATGAATCACTTTTACAATATAATTTAGTAGGACCAAGGAAAACAAAGCTAGTCATATTTCATTTTTAGAAATTGTCTGCAGTTGAGCTTCACTCATAACCATGATTATCGGGGAGACATCATCTTTCCTTAAGTACACTTTACCGAAGGCCGTCCAACAGTATTTGTATAGTTTCCTTCTTACTAAGTCCCTGGCCAAGAAGTAAAGTCGCGCACCCTTAGCTGTAAGTTGTTCAGATACGAATATAGGCGAGTCACCGTTTGTCTTAAATCCCAGGTGTTTCAGGCTTAGTTTAGCTGATTTATTTCTATAGTTGAATGACTTACAAGATTTCAAAAGATCAGTTTTAGTTAGTACAGATGTAAGTTCCAGTACCACAGTTTTATTGTCATTATCCTTATTTTTCTTAACACGGTATATGTCCTTTATGTCCATTTTGGTAATTTTCTGGCAGCCAACGCTTTCCGACAATGATGTCACCATGGAGACAAGATCTTCCTTAGTCTCATTTTGTGCGTTAGGGACATTGCGTATTTCTATGGAAGTTTTACGACATATCTTTTGAACATCTTCAAGTTGATTCTCCAAGCGAGAAATGTATTCCAAGTCCTTTTTTCTTTGTGACTCCATAGATTCTAACTTTTTTTGCAGATCTTCGTTTATAGTAGTAACAAATGAGACGCTGCTTTCAATGTTTGCAATAGCTAATCGTATTTCTTTGACAGTCTGAGTTAAACTACTGGAATTCTTCTCTACTTTGTCAGTTAAAGCAGTCAACATGTTCCTCATTTCTTCCTGGAAGTCGGAAGAACAATGATCACTGCTCCTCTTTCTCTTTATGCGAGCGCAAACATAATTCGGCGGTGTAATTTCCGCTTGAGATGTCATATTCAAGTTAGAATCAGAAAGGGATTTATTAAGACAGTCCATAACGTTCCGTGAGGAATGCTGTTTTTATAAATGCGATAAGTACGTTAACAGCTCAGCGTCCACCCAATATTGCATCCGCTAGTACTTACATATACATAAAAACGGTGAGTGTTGCTATTACGTATGGCCACGCTTAATGCGACAGACAAATTTCGACCGAAGTACACTAGTAAAAGAGTAGAAACAAATATTCACGTAGGCACACGCTCGTAGCACATCAAGTGTATTGAGTATAGTCCCCACCTTCCACCGTAGACACTGCGTAGGCACTCGTAGCTTCGTAGCAGCCGCTTCGTAGCTTGATGAGATGAAGGCGCCTTGCCGTAGCGAAAGCGAGAGGTAAAACGGGTGTCTTTCTTACTCTTATAGGACAAGTAGCAAGTTCGCCGGTCGTATGCGCAGGTAGGGAGAAACACGTGAACCTCTTCAATGGAATATTTTAGTAATGAATGATGCAGTATTGACCGCACGGAATAGATTAAATACAGAATAATTTTGCTTGCACTTTTGTCGAAATATAATTAAACAGAGCGTAACACGTCTACTCAGGGACACAGATCGGACGAAAGAGCCATCATCAATAGGGGTGCGGCAGCGTGCAATCTCACCCAACACCTGGATGACAGCAGTGCGCTGAATGATACCGTGGAGATGACTGACATGCAATCCTTCATGCTAGAGGCACGACAGTGGCGGGAGGAAATGAAGGCTGCGCGAGTACAGTTGGAAATTTTTAACACAGTGGTTGCTAGGCTTACTGAAAGGCTTGAAGAGAGTGACCGAAAACAAGACCAATTGCAAAAGCGAGTCGACATCCTGGAGAATCAAGTAGCAGAGTTAAGTACAAACAAGGACATATCACTGCAAGTGACAATTGAGAACTTGAAGGCGGAACTGAATGATCGTGACCAGGATTTATTGGGAAATGACTTAGAAATAACAAATATCCCCGAAGAAAAGGGTGAAAACTTGGTACACTTAGTTAGCTCCATTGCGGACAAGCTTGCTGTAGATTTAACGGAGCAAAACATAGTATCTGTGTCGCGGGTTGGTCGATCCTTCGAGGGCGATGGCGCAGCGCAGCGGCCGCGCCCCATTGTTGTCCGCGTTTCGCGGCGGGCGGTGCGAGACCAACTGCTACACTCAGCGCGCGTGCGCCGTGGCGCTACTACGGAGGGCACAGGCCTCCCGATGCCGCATCGCCGTTTTTATATTAATGAAAGGTTAACTAAAACCAATCGTCAACTGTTCAGGCGGGCAAGAGATCTGGGCAAATCTCACAATTGGCGATATGTCTGGACAAAAGACGGAAAAATATTTGTAAGGCAGCATACGGGCTCCGACTCACCGCGTCATCGCATTCGCTGTGAACAGGATCTAACAAAAATTTTTGGGGCATAATACTGTTGGTTCTTGTCTGGTCAAAAGTGCATAACACAACATAAAATAATATTAGGGAGGAGTCATTAAGTAAACACGCATAATCAATCGCTCTCAAGTTTTTTATACTTTAAATTACAATAAAACAAGTCACAAGTGATTATTACATAAGAAAACTAACCTGTACATCCAGACCATCAAGGTACGACAAAAAGTTTCACCATAAAACCATTATTACTTTGAAATTTTCGACAAAATACATAGCGAAATTTTTTAACGATCATAAATTTTAAACTTTCCATCACTTTCTTTTTAATATTTGACCAATGAGAAGATAATTTTACTAAATCACTATTTGAGCAATAAGGACAGAATACTTAAGTCAATTAAACAACAAGATTTTGACATTGACATATCTAGACATCAAGTACAAACAGCCAAGTATAATTTAAAATTAATTATTTACTTGACAATATAACATTAAGACGACCATGCTCGCAGCCATCCACATCAAATGAAAATAAATTAAACAACTCGATAACAGATGGCACCACTAGTACAACAGTGCCGTCAGATAGCGAAAGTGAGGATCAATTAAATGAGCTTAAAAATCAACTATTGATTTTAAAGGTCGAATTGAAGGCAGCATTCGCCCGCCTACGTCATATACGCTTTGGCTAAGCCGTGCACAGCGCGCCCGGCACTCGAGGGACTCTGGTTCGCGTCTCACAGCAGGGGAAACAAATATTTTCTTCTCACTCATCTTACACATTTTTTGTTTATTTTTTTTTCCTAATCAATATGAGTGAAAATATAACAATTAGAAAAAAAACTGCTATTCCGACGAATTCCTTTGATTGTACAGAAAGTTTTCAAAACCGCAGTTTATCTTCAACACATACAGAATTAGCAAGGAGTTTACCAGACTTATCAACGCTGAACTCAAGTGAATTAAATGAGCATAAAAACACGATAAAATCACTAGAATCTGAACTTGAATGCGCGCACAATGAAATAGAAAAACTTAATTTAGAAAATTTGGAATTAAAAAAAAAAACTATCCGAACGTGACTTAAAAATTAAAGAACTTACGCATATTTGCTCGTCCAGCGCCTACAAAGAGAGCTTATCATTAAGAAAGAAAGCGCTTAGTTCTATAAAAAAGAAATTGAATTTCTGTAGCAATCACGAAACACCAGTTAATAAAGGAAGAAGCCTAAATGTAACCAGCACACCATTCTTACAGACGGGGACCCAAAATACATTAAATCAAGAAACACAAACAAACCACAGTGTAATAGAAGTACCAAAATTGACAAATTCTTCTTCTTCTCCAGTCAAAAATCATGATATACATCAAAAAAATAGAATTTGGATATTTGGAGGCCAACAAGTGTCTGGAATAGGAGTCTTACTGTCTGATATGCGAGAACTTACAAAATATGAACAGTACACTGTTTCCTGTCTTTCGAAACCATATGCTGCTTCTTCAGAAATATTGAAAGGATGCACCAACATTATGCAAATGAAGAAAGGGGACAAAATAGTAATTTCAATAGGAGAAAATGACACGAATCCTTTACAAACAGTTTGTGAATTGTATAACACACTTAAATTAATAACTGATTATGATGTATTAATTTTAAGCATAATTGAAAATAGATTTTTGAATGTTAATTTGATAAACAACGAAATCAAACTGGTATGTGAACAATTTTCTAACTGTAAGTTTTTAGATTTAAGAAATAAAAAAGTTTTTTATACACAGCCTGCTTTTCAAAGTATGATATGTCAAAGGATTAATTTTATGATAGATTGTATGGATTATGATTATAAATTTCTAAACTTTAATAAAAAAAAGACAAAATCTAATATGTTTAGTGCTAGTGAAAATTCTACTTGTATTGACAATTCTTCTAAATGCCGAAAAGGAACCATACCATATTATTTTAAACGTGTAGATAAAAAAAAATGTTTTAGTAATCAGTGCTTAGATACCTCAGCAAATAAACCAGACATGATATACAAAAAAGGCACTATACCGTTTTATTTTGCAAAAACTTTTAAGGAAAAAAATAGATCACAATCCATAGATTCAAAAAATTCTGACAATGACACAGCATCCAAGCAGTTTTTTCTTTAGACTTTTGCACCAAAATATTGCGGGAATAATATCAAAAAAAGATATATTTACGTTGGCACTTTATGAACTTGGTAAATCAGATAAATTGCCAGATATAATTTGTCTTACTGAGTCTTTTGTGAAGTCAGGATGTGAAGATAACGTCATTATAAATGGCTATACACTTGGAGCATCCTTCTCCAGGATAGAAAAGGAAAGGGGGGGGGTTTGCTTACTAATTTCAAATGATCTAGATTTCAGAAAAGTTAGAGAATTTGATAAATTAGCTCAAAAAAACACATTTGAATGTTGTGCCATTGAAGTTTTGAATTTTAATATTATTATTATTGGTTTGTATCGTATACCAGTCACAAAAAACCTAAGTACCTTTTTTGATAAACTTGAATTAATGCTATTCACAATAACAAAAAAGTTTAGTAAAAAAAAAATTATTATATTAGGTGACATAAATATTAATACTTTAAAGGACACAATTTACTCACAACGTCTAAAAGATGTTGTGAAAAATAATAATTTAATTTTACATATTGACCAACCCACGCGGCAGACATCATGTATTGATCATATTATAAGCAATATAAAAAAAGCGAAGGGTAGTACTATCCCTTTATGTTTATCAGATCATAATACAGCTCAAATGTTAACTATACCACTAAAAAACAAAAACATTGAGGATAAATGTAATTTCTTAATAAAAAGAGATTATAGTCTAGAAAACATAATTAAATTTCGAGGCTACCTTAAAAGCATTTCCTGGAATAACGTTTTTGATGAAGATGATTTTAATAGGGCATTCAGTGAGTTCCATGATCTATTTTGTCTATTATATAAGTTATGCTTTCCTGAAATTAAAATTAAAATAAATAAAAACACAGGCATAAATTGGATATCAAAGGGTTTACGTCAAAGTTGTAAGACAAATAGAAAATTAAGATATAATTACTATAAGAATAAGTCTGACCATAATAAAATTAAATATAATAAATACTCCAAATTGTTAAAAAAATGTCTCGTATTTGCTAGAAAAAATACAAATAATAAAATTTTGTCTAGGAGTAACAATGTATGTAAAACGTCCTGGAATATTATAAAAAACGAAACGTCGCAGCCTACTAAACAGCAAAACATTAAAATGATATCCCACTTAAACAAAACTTATAGTGATCCTACTGACATTGCAAATATTTTTAATAACCATTTTATTGACATTGCAGATAAATCAAATATTGACCTAAAAAAACCAAAAGACATGATAGGACTCCAAAATTCGATTTATTTAAAATCTTTTGAAGTGGATGAAATAAAATCTATAATTCTCTCACTAAATAACACCAAAGCAGTGGGCTATGACGGCATATCAACACTAGTTCTTAAATGCTGTTGTGAGGAAATAGGTTCTATTTTGACTTATCTAGTAGGCATGTCATTTGAGCAGGGTTGTTTTCCTGAATCACTTAAGACTTCTCTAGTAAAGCCATTGTTTAAAAAAGGTGACAAGAATATTTTAAATAATTATCGTCCAATAGTTCTGCCATCTATTTTTTCTAAGATTTTTGAAAAATGTATGCACCTGCGTCTTATTAATTACTTTGAAAAGTATAAAATAATTAAATCTGAACAGCATGGTTTTCAAAAAAACAAGTCGACTATAGGAGCTGTTTTTGAATTAGTAAGTGATGCCATTTATAATATTGACATACAAATGAAAACGACTGTATTCTTTTTTGATATGTCAAAGGCTTTTGACATGGTCCCACATGATTTATTACTTTACAAATTAGAAAAATATGGTATTAGGGGAAACACTTTAAATTGGTTACAATCGTATTTGACCAATAGACAACAATGTGTTGAAATAGAATACACAAATGATGAAAAAGTAAAGCAGCAATGTAGATCATATTATCGAACGAATACATTTGGGGTACCTCAAGGAAGTGTCTTAGGTCCACTTCTTTTTATCATTTTTATTAATGACCTTCCAGGTATAATAAAACATAAAATTATTCTCTTTGCTGATGACATTTCATTGATAATTAAAGGTAATGAAAAGACATCGGCAGAACATGAATATGAAGTAAACATGGCCGTAAAAGAGGTTATAAAATGGCTGAGTAAAAATAATCTTTCTGTTAATTTAAATAAAACAAACTATATGCATTTCAATAAAGGTTTGAATAGAAATAAAGAAATAAATATAGAGTATGACGGACAACTTTTGAATCAGGCTAATATAGTGACATTTTTAGGTATAACTATTGACGAAAATTTTAATTGGAAAACACATATTAACAACATCTGCTGCAAACTAAATAAGTATGTATGTTTTATTCAGATTGCGAAAAATAGCTTCTCTGGAATCTACTCTTTTTGCATACTATGGTTATGTTGAATCGGTGCTTAGATACGGTGTTATTGTTTGGGGAAACAGTGCTGACATCAATAAAGCCTTTCTTGCACAAAAAAAATGTATTAGAGCCATTGCAGGAGTGGCTCCATATATATCTTGTAAACTTCTTTTTCAAAAATTTAAAATACTTCCACTGCCATGCATATATATTTTAGAGATAGTGAAATTTGTTAAACTGAATTTGTCACTTTTTCAGAAGGCATCTGACATATATCCCCGTAACACAAGACGTGGAGATAGATTAGTACACGGTCACGTACCGCGGACAAAAATGTATTTTAATAATTGTTACGGAATGTGTATAAAGATTTATAATAAGTTACCTGAAGCAATAAAATGTTTGCCATTCCGAAGGTTCAAAAAAGCAGTTCACGAACTTTTACTGAAGGAATGTTATTATAGTGTTAAGGAGTTCCTATAGGACAACTGTACAAAATATTATTATCTAATTGTGACAATGTATAATCTTAATCTATTAATTTATGTTTGACTTTGTGTAATGCTATTTCCTACGCCTCAGATGGCAAAGTATGTTTGACACTAAATTTCATTGACCACCTCTATGTACGCATATTTTTAAGGAATAAATGAATTTTGAATTTTGAATTTTGAATTTAACAGTAAATGTATATTGTACCCTTCTTGCATAAGTAGAAATTTTAATATACAATACAGGTGTCTACTTTATTACCGCTTTAGTGCAGATATACAGATATGTCAGTTAAAGTATTTTTTAAAGTATTTTTTATTTCATTTTAATACTGTTTTATTGTTGTTCAATTTTTGCTTGTATTATGCACGTTCGTATTTGGTTCTCTTGTTTAAATATATGTTCATTATAGTGCATGTTAAATATTTTTGGAATAGTCTTTTCTCAGACTTTCATATAGCTTTAAGGTATCATCACATTGAGTATGCATTTAATGCTTCCAAATCTTATAACAATCATTTATGCACGGTGCTCATCATAAATACTAAATTTCAATTTATTTTACATGAATCGTTTTATAATTCGTACTATTGCATTATTAAATATAATAATTTTGTATTTCTCCGTTACCATGCTTATTTAATTAAACTACTAATGTTTATTAATCAAAAAATGTTTTCCATAATAATATCGCTGGTAGTGTTAATTCCAGTTAACATTGTCAATAATTATTTTAAATATGATTATCAATTTTATGCTTTTATTCCAGTCTTATGTACCTATTTTTATTTTGTTTGGTGTCATGTCTATATTGTTTTTTATTTACTAAGCGAAGAACGTCGGCGCATTTTCACATATTTGTTGATAACTATGATCAAGTGCAACCCTTATGCTAAATTTATTTATTTCATATCTTTAATAATGTTTTACTTTTATGGTTAATAAAACCAAGTGTTTCAAATTGGGGCTATTTAATGCGGGTTCACTAAATACCGGTCACGACGACTTCCTTGTCGCATTGGACCGTCACAGCGCTGACATCGTAGCGATCAACGAGACTTGGCTTAACGACCAGCAGCTTGAGCGTGCGCCCGCTGTGCCAGGCTATAGGTTTCACGCTGTCGCACGCCCAACGCATATGCAGCGGTTGCGCGGAGGAGGGCTCGGATTCTACATTAAAAAAGACATTCACGTAAGATATCTGCCACGCCCAAATGACCACATTGAACAGCTATGGCTCTCTACTAAAGTGAGTGGGCTCAAGTTAGTAGTTGGTACGGCCTATAGGCCTCAGTGGGTACACGAGGACGCATTCATTGACTCCCTTACTGACTCTATTAACCAGTTCTCCAATTATGATCATGTTGTTTTCTTGGGTGACATTAATATCGATTTGCTTGTGACTGATTGTATGAGCGTCAAATTCAAAGAGTTCCTTGAATATATGAATCTTCAACAATTGGTCACTGAGCCTACTCACTTTACCTCTCATTCTGCTAAGCTAATTGATGTGGTCTGTACTAATGCTCCTTTTCATGACGTCACAGTCAGTAATATTACAGGACGATATGGGCATTCCATGATAAATGTTTCATTATCACTGAAGAAGAGCAAAGTTCCGCCAAGACACTTTACTCACAGGCCACTAAATAGAATAAATATGTCTGAGTTCAACGATGATCTTCACTCAATTGACTGGACTGTTGTTACGGAGTTATCTACAGTTGACCAGATGGTAGACAAATTTAATGATGTGATCGCTACATTGTTTGATGCTCATGCTCCTTTAAAAAAGTTATCATTAGGGACGGCTCTTTACCTTGGATTACTGACATTATTAAAAATATGATGGAGGAACGTAACAAAGCTCACGAAAAATTTAATAAAACAAAATTGGAAAATGATAGGCAGTATTATAAAGAATTAAAAAAAATGGTTGAGGTGGCAATAGCCGGTGAAAAACGCGCCTATATAGATAAATTAGTTAATACTCAGATTAATGACAGTAAACATTTTTGGAAAAATCTCAAAAGTAAAGTTTTGCCTAACTTTGACGGGGACCGAGTACTTCCAGATAATTTGAATGATCCCAACAAAATTAATGATCACTTTCTTCGACTTCCACACTGCAACAATAATAACGTCCGTGAGCAAATATCATTTTTTAAAAGCAACAGATTCTCTGACACAAATTTTACTTTGGAGCCCGTAAGCAGTTCTGATATTGTTAAATATATTTTGTCTATTAAA
Organism: Plodia interpunctella; assembly: GCF_027563975.2. NCBI lineage: Eukaryota > Metazoa > Arthropoda > Insecta > Lepidoptera > Pyralidae > Plodia > Plodia interpunctella. The sequence goes on along the minus strand of NC_071308.1, from coordinate 7,501,148 downwards.
TCAAACTCTATTGGTAGTGACAGAATTAGTAGAGATATGATACTCTTGACTCTTCCTTGTACGTTGGATGTCATAACAGTGATCATTAATCAATCATTAACCACAGGAGTTGTGCCGAGATGCTGGAAGGAAGCTATTGTGACTCCTTTGCCTAAAATCAATATCCCTTCCGATTTTAAGGACCTCAGAGCGATCAGCATATTACCATTTCTTTCGAAAATCTTGGAGAAAGCAGTTTCATCTCAACTTACACACTACGTCGAAAATAATGATATTCTTCCTACACTGCAGTCCGGGTTTCGACAGGGCCGCGGAACTATAACAGCACTGATTGATGTAGTGGATAATATCATAGGCGAGAGAGACAGAGGTCGCGGAACGATCCTCTCACTACTGGACTATTCGCGCGCATTTGACTGTTTGAGCATCTCTCTTTTACTTGCCAAACTTTCTTATTATGGGTGTGATTCTGGCGCACTTGCATGGTTCGAGAGCTATCTTACCGCTCGTCATCAATATGTGCAAATTAAAAAAAGTGATGGTACTGCCGTGGACTCTGACTCTAAATCTTTGGAGCGTGGGGTACCACAAGGGTCGATATTGGGACCTTTACTTTTTATTATTTACTGCGCTGATCTACCCTCAGCAATAAAAAGTTGTAAGTTTCATTTTTACGCTGACGATGTCCAATTGTATATTAGCACTCCTTCTAACAATATATCAGAGACAGTCAATCAGATGAATGAGGATCTAGCTAGCATTTCAGATTGGTCTAAACGTAATGCACTTGTTCTGAATCCGGAGAAGTCTAAATTTATGATACTTGGTAGTAAATGGCAAATATCTCAGATTGTGAATGCGTGTCCCACCGTGTCTATTGATGGTCAGTCTCTTGAAAGAGTAGAGGAGGCTAGAAACTTGGGTTTAATTATTGATGGTGAGCTGAAATTTGGGAAACATTTGTTGGGCTTGGCTAAGAATTGTTTCTATCGTCTCAGTATTCTTTACAAAATACGCGATCAGCTGTCGGTTAGGTCGCGGGAGATTGTCTGCGAGTCGCTGGTGCTCTCCAGGCTTAACTATGGTGACCTCGTATATGGTCCTCGTCTTACGGAGAAAGCAAAACGTCTACTCCAAAGAGTGCAGAACGCATGTATACGGTTTATTTACAATGTCCCTCCGCGAAATCATATTACACCCTATTTAAACAAAGCGTCTGCACTCAATATGGAAGCTCGTAGACAGTTGCATCTCGCTAGTTTACTTTTCGGCATTTTGAAGTTCAACAAACCTGAGTATCTCTATGACAAATTAATATTCATGTCTCGGCGTCGTGCTAGATTGGCACGCCCTGTTCTTTCTATGCCAGCACACAGGACTTCAGCATTTGCGGGGAGTTTTAGGTACGCGGCAACAAAGTGTTGGAATAATATTCCACCACCGCTGAGATGCATACAGTCTAAATTTACTTTTAAATTAAAATTAAAATCACATTTATTAGAAAAACAAATTCTTGATTCTTCCCACCACCGCTTTACTTGTCGCGTGCATAAAGCGCCCTCCCGTAAAAAGTAGTCACAAATTGCCATTTGCGTTACCACTGCTTTTTATTTTCCAATTAATATATTTAATGATATTATTTATGTAATTTGCATTTTATTCCCATTTTGACATTAATTTCTATTTTTAATTTTTTATTTTATCAAATCTGTATGTTAATTTGCGCATGGTCGCGTCATCGCTCAATGGCGACGGCTGAAAATCAGCGTTGCTCCATTGGAGTAACATGTGCTGAGCTGTAGCCTATTTGTGCTTCTGTGGCACACATTTGCATGTACTTTTAGATATAAGTTAGCTTAGTGAGTTTTTATGTACCCTTTTCTGTTTTGTATAATGTATGTGTGATACAGTTGAACAAATAAATGATTTATCTATCTATCTATCTATATCAAGGAATCCAGAAATGGAACGTTCAAAAACGCCCCGTTTCAGCCCAAGGCTATAAGATAGAATTAAGGCTGATTCTTACCCGGTCCTGGCTGAAGGGGCAAACCCCTATAGTGATAGCTTGATGTATTCAATGATGATATGCGTGCCAAAGTTCGAAACTATGAGATGTGGAGAAGTAAAATGAGATAGTAGAGTGGGGATGATTTCTCCGATGGGGAAAAGGTTCAAATGAAAGAAAGAAAGAGGCAACAATACAGACATTCAAATAGTCTAGTTTTTACCGGTCTTTTTACTTCCTGTCGAGAAAGATACAAACTACAATAGGACCGGCCGAGCGTACGCTCCCGCTCGTATCGAGTCATGCGGATCGTCGAGACGGGTCACTGAGACTGTAATATTGCTAATAAGTATCGCGGGCGGAGTTATGAATATAATATGCTTTTTCAAAAATGTAATTTTCTATCGTAGTCTGCGTGACACAAACAATCATGTCTGTGCAGTAAACTGTTGAGAAGTTTCCACATTGCATTGAAAGTCGCTCCTGGGTGCACCATCAGGTCTTATTATAATTATAACGCTTTGTGATGGAAACTGAAGCGATTAGAAAATTTTCTATTATGTAGGACAAGCAGAAGTAGGTGAAAAAAATGCAAGATTTGATCACAGTCAATATCGGGATAGGGGTAACTAAATAAAAGCTTGTAAAAAATAATCGCTTATCCGTCTCGCTCGCGTACTTGCTGATACTTTTGCAGTAACTTACCTGAAAACAAAATAATAATAATTAGAATTTTCACACAAACAAAAAGACGTAGACATGACATATCATAATAATGCAATAGAGTTTAGACACGTTTTAATAAAAGGTGGAGCCAAATGTTTAATAGTATTAGCAAATTCACTGATCGATATAGACCTTTTTCGGAACATCAATTTGAATCAAATATCTCAAGTATTAGCTTCATGTGATTGATCAACAAGGCCGCCAAACAAGATCTACTTAACTCCATTCCTGTGGAAACACCCTAATGTCGGTAATACATGTGTCAGTAGCTTGCACGCTTGCATGCCAGCTCTCTACATATGAAAGTAGCTAGTAGACAGAGTCATGGACATAATACACGCCAGCTCCCGGCATAGCATGCCAACTACTTGCACTTTGTTCCGTCTTATTTGCGTACTTCGGCCTTATAATACACTAGCGGCCCATCCCGGCTTCGTTCGGTGAAAAACGTAATAAATTCTATACTTAAACCTTTCACAGGAATCACACCATCTATTGGTGAAAACCGCACGAAAATCCGTGCAATATCGCGAACAGACAGACGCGGCAAAGCACTATGTTTTATAATATGTATGTAAGGAAGTGTACAAATAACATAATTGCTCCACATCACACCGACAGATCACGTCTCATCTTGATTAGGACAGCCGTCCTGTCTGTCACAAGACTGTGTCAATACAACCAACACCGACATTAATATGACATCAATCGCATTATCGCTGGCAATCGAGTCGGGGATTTGTGTACATAGTTTATGTATGCGCTAGAGCTTAGCCCAATGACATTTCAATACAGATAGCGCGGGGAAATACGGTATGATTCCCGCTGATTTGATCAAACGACTACGCGACCGAACTCTCGTTAGCATTAATACGAATTGTTTTTGTTCAATCGCATCTATTTGTGTATTTCTTAGTAAAGTTGCAGAGTTTTACGACATTGCGTCATATACATCCATGTTTTTTCCTGTTTCTTATTGTATAAAGTACAGATTTTACTCGCGACTACGTATTCGCCTTATATTCAATGTTTCCCGTTACCTTATAATTTTGGAAATATACTATTCTCAGAAAGATTGGCAAGTAGGTCATCTGATGATCTTCTTCGTCTCCACACTCACCTCTGAACCAAATTTTAACTTAGCAATATTTTTAATCAGTCACTAACCATTTATTTTTTGATAAATATATAGAACTAGCTTTTACCCGCGGTTTGATCACATATGAGAACCGTTTTTAAGTATAAGTTTAAATGTTACAAGGTGTTGTTTAACAAATAACGTGAAATATATATAAGTAAGTAGGTGCATATGTTAGAACGCGTGAATAACATTGACTGGATAAAATAAATAAGAGTGAAAATAAAGTCATAAAAAACATAAAACGCCTTACAATATTTTTTATCAAAATACCCTGTATTTTTGTTTCACGATATTATTGTAACTTTACACCATTCACTGCGAACAACAACTAAACAAACACAGTTACGTAAGCTTTCTTACACAAAGCACAGAAATGTATGTTCGCAAACAAAGAAAATTCACGAAGTAATCCTACATTCATTTTCGTTTTAGAGATTAAAAATTAATAATAATACAAATGCCAAAATAAATAGTAATATTTTCATACACAAATGATATTTCCACAGTTCACAAAATAATAGATTCTAACGCGTGTACTTGTGAATCGTACTTTCTTTCGAGTGATATATGCTTTATACGACACTATTTCTGGGTGGTTTGCAGAGCGTTTCGCGTTTGCTAAACTATGTATATTATTTTCACATGCCACAAGTCTTATATTAAACCAGACATCATTCAATGTGATTTGTCGACACGCCACTACTATCAGAATATGAAACCTTTTTAGGTCTCAACCATTAAAGCTAGACTTTAGTTATGATATAAAAGTATAGACATGTACAATGTCTCGAAAATAGGTAAAAATAATTTGCAAATAGGAAACTTTTTACTATGGACTCCCAAAATTCCTCTCTCCATTGAGGTTCAAATATGTATGTTTATTATTTCATTTTTACTTAACTTTCTCTTAGTATGGATTTTAGCTTTTTTTCATATATGTATTTCTCGTACAGTCGAATAACCCAGCATTGACATCTATGCCTAAGTGCGGCGATTTGGTGAACGAATTACTGTATGTGCGCTTGACCGTACTCCATGGGAAATAGATGCGACCGAGGCCGCAGGCACAAGCTAGTTTTTTTCAATAAATACAATATCAAAGTCTACGGTGCCTTGCACAGGAAATTGCCGCCAAATCGGATTATGAAACCTTTTCAACTTGGAGCAGAAATTGCAACACTTGAGGGTAAGAATATAAGCTGTGTCGACGTGCCATCTTGAGAGACAAAATAAAAATAAGCGATCCTTCCAGTACTGCATATGACACGCAATATTTGACAGCTCTCCAACCTTCAACTCGATGTCCTAGATTAACGACATAGGCAGATGTGGCGGGTCAATATCAAATGTACGATGAAACCTGTACTTAACTCATAAATGGAAGTTATATTTTTGAAGTTTAACTTTAATTACAAGACCATTATTTTATGACAAGAAAATAATTTCATAACGTTAATTTCATCAACAGTTATACGTGTAAATAAGCCAGTTTTACGTATAAAAAATCCAGTTTTACGTATAAAAAGCCAGCTTTACGTGTAAAAAAGCCAGTTTTACGTGTAAAAAAGCCAGTTTTACGTGCAAAAATGCTACGTTTCACGTCAAATTTTGTCATTTACAGGTGAAACTGTTTACAATATTAATGTCTAAATAAACATTAAACATGAAGAAACAAACGATAAACAGTTCAACTACGGCATTTCCATAAGTGGTGCAAAATGTGAGGGTAGGAATATAATACCAGTATCGATGCAACGCAACCTTCTTTGATCCCTTAAACCTCTGTTTGGTTAGGACCTCTCGCGATGTTGGTGGGGGTGCCAGGGTAAATATTTGAAAAGCTCTGAAAAGCTCTGTTTTCACATGTCTTTGTCGTGATGATGTTTGGCCTTCTGTTAATTACAATTGGGCTTTACGTTTATGTGACGCGAATAGTGGATTAAAACACGAAATTACAGATACAGACACGGGCACAACACACCCAGAATTGCAGAAACATCTCTTATCACAAGTGTCATAAAAGAGGGAAATTGGAATATGAGTAGTATCCTGCGAGAAAGACCGATTAGCAGTGTTGACAGGTTAATTACTCAACGCGGTCGGTTTTACACCCGTAGCCGCGATAAAATCTAACCTAGTGTCCGGAAGGTACCTCCGTCGTGTCCAAGTGGAAAATTACCAGAAGGATTTTTTGTAGTGTCACGCACGAGTTTAAGTACAGACATAAATGAATTACGTAGTATTTTCCACATTATCATTTTTATACTGAAATCGAAGACTTATTATAATAATAAATAAATTTTACCAGTCTTAGAATACGCAATAAAAGAATAACTGAAATTTTACTTCGATTCCTTTTAAGAACTAAAATTCACGCGTGCGAAGCTGAGGGCAAAAGTTAGTATGAATCAAATTATTTATAAAAAAACATTCATGGATAGATTGGATGGATATCTATCCATGAATATTTTTTTATAATGTTTTGCTATCTTGGTTTAAATTCAAAATTTTAAATTATCTATTCAACTAAGGACGATATCTCATCTGCATTCCACAGCCATTGAGCATCGGAGCCCAGGATCCGCTAAATTAATTTCATATTCAATGGACGATATACGTCAAAAATTTACTTATCACAAAGAAAGAGTCAAGTTTCCCAAAGACATGTTCAATATAATTACACAAATCCCATCAGAGCTTCACAAAGCGTAACGCCGCACGTGTCACGTAATTATTCGGTACATCAGTTAGAGGGCGTGATGGCGACAAGTCGACGTGACGGAAATGCCAACGCGCGTTTATTTTGCCATGACAAAATTAGTCAGCCTATTTAGCGGCCACGAAATCATTTGTTATACCTTGGAAAAATAAGGACTATTCACTGGTAATGTGAGATAGAAAGCGGTTTAGGTGACGGGAATGTATTGAATATTTTCTTGATAAGTTGTCATCAAATGTACCTATTAATGAGGAAAGAGATACAAAATCCATACTTGTTGTGAGCGAAACATAAGTGGTCTTAGAACTATTAGATATTGTATTAAAAATCGGTTCGAAGACCAAAAGAAACCAACTGAATTGTTCAATGGAATAAATGCACCATTTACTCAAAGTGCGAAATCTTGCGGGCGTAATAAAAATAAAATAAATAACAGCAGCAATAAACGAGGCGATAACAAAACTCGGAGGCGAACGTCTTCCAACATTAATTACTGTGGAGCCCACAAAAGCTACTAGCCTTGTCAAAGAACTTGTTCGGCTCCACCAAGTTTGAACACCGCTGGCTGCCTCAGTTTTTCCGTCTTACTCAGAAATTAGAGTACCTATGCTAAGATTCCTTTCGTCTATAACAACCGCTGAAACTCGACAAGTGCCAGTTTTGCTTTGTTTTCTGTCCAGTAAGCGATCGTTGTAGTTGGACGGCACAATGCTAAGTTCCGCTCCGAGTTAAGATTGAAAATGAGACGTAATTAAAAGGAAATTGGCGGAGAACTTGAGGCGGACTGCCGCAATTAAAACAGCTGTAGATGCCAAAATGAGGGCAACTTAAAAATATATTTCTTAAGAATAATCACGACTTACACAATATCACACTGAGCATTAACACCAAATAATACAGAATTGCTAACAGTACCAGAACATTTTAATTACTTGGAGGACAATTAAATAAGCCAAGGAACGAAGATTAAGATGTCTTTCAATGGGGGGATCTTACGTAGGCGTTATCTTGTTGAAAATCAGCTTTTCGTTAATTGCAAGATGTTTATCGCGTTTGGACAATGAATCACAATGGTCGAGTTAGCAGCAAGTCGCCACACCAGCCCAACCCACAAAAAATATATTTGTAACTAAATAAAAATCTATAGGAGACAAATATCGACTGTCTATTATGGCAGTGGTAGCCATATTTTTTTACGTTAGCTCTCTATAACCTTGTCTAGTGAGAGTATTTTCATTTTCCATAATAACCTTCCACTCGACCAATATGATACTTTTGAACTGCCGCTGACCTTCGTGTACCAACGACAGTGATCTGACGCGAGCCAACAGATTAATTTATTAGCCGATGGTCGACTCGAAATTGACTAAGTTATTAGTGTCATATTTTCGCCAATCGCTGTCTTCCGGGGGATTTATCGACTCCCATTATCGACTTCTTGTTTAATATACGAGGATAGAAATGATATTAATTTTGATTGGATCTCATTTGCCGCTGCTTCCGTGACCGTCAATCATGGACCGTCACTGGCACAGATTACGCAATTGTTTGAAAAAAGTATACAATAATAAGAATTATTTAAGACTGTTCAATATCTCTTTAATAGCAGAGTTTTTACATATTTAAAAAAAGTCTTTCTTCCAATGCCTGAAACGATAGAAGCGACAAGCGGACTGCGTAACAAAGTTTTTTCTTTATGAGCAGCTTTTCCCCGCACATCATCATTATCAAAGCGTAAAAGTTCGTTAATAGTGATGCCCTCGCGGTTAGAAACCATTATTAAAAGTTGCGGCTAGTTTCACCTTAAAGTTCCCTCATTAAAACTTAGCACCTGAAAGGAACAAAACATTCTTCCCGCCCTAACAAAATGCCGCACCACGCGTATAAATCAAAAACTTTAACATTTCCACCCTGTTTCACTTATTTAAATTGTTTGAGATATTTCATCTGTTTTATCTTGAGTTCCCCTGAAATATTAGCACTGTCACGCGGCTGCAAATGTTGTGTAGTCTGCAAAACATCGCGGGATTATTGTAATGTCTATTACGGTCTTAATTGTGGCTTATACAACACAACGTGATGTAGCAGTACGCTACTGGATCACGTTCCGTTCCATGTTTTAACAGTGGCTAAACAATTGACATGCTGTCGCTAGTGAACACGTGAATTCGGTTATAGATTATGACGATATTACCGTCGATATACTTACCTACCTCTATTCACGAGGTTATCTATACCAGAATGAAAGTTTTACATGATATATTATAAATAGGTAAATATTTTGTTAATAAAAAGTAATCTAATAATGGGATGCTATAGCTGTTGCACTTAATACACGAACTATTCAATAGGGCCTATTAATCGTAGAAACTTCGTGTACTATCGAGAACTGCCACAATCTCCACTTTATTGTTGCATGAAGCATTACCTGGGGCTATATTTCGACTGCATGTGACGTGCGTATGCATATTTCCTATACCACTTTCATCCCGTCAAGCCCAGATACCAGCACGCCCCAAAATAATACTCATAAACTGGCGTAAATTTTTCGCAATTTGATACGTCCCGACAACAGCGCCAATCAGAAATTCCATCCCAACATTTTGCGGCGCGCGACGTCTGTTTTTACGCGAATGCTAATAATGTAGTGTACATCAGATTTGTTTATGTACGTAACGTGTCTCGCTCGCGACGTGCACGAATAATAAATGCCAGCGTTATTCCGGTAGGAGCGTCGGAGACACGGGCTTACATCGCGAGGGTTCGCCATTCTTCACATTTTTGTGGCGCCTTTGCCGTCGCACACGGAAATACTCTCGAAATTTCAGTCTCAGAACGGCTAAAAAGGTACGCTTTGTGCACCGCTACGTTAAGCCGACTGTTTTGATATTCCCCACAGGTGGTTCTATACGCTTTTATTTCGCCCGCTAAGAACAAAAACTAACAATGCTATTTGCGGTACTAGCTGCTTATTTAACTTACATCGCTCTAGCTACGTCTACAGTCGCATTGTTGGCGAAATATAGAAGTTGTTTATTTATTGCCAACTTTAGAGATACGTTGTTTTCTAAAAACATTACGGTAGCAACATATTTTCATCTAAGTAACGTCGCCATCGATGCGAATCATATCGGCGAAACGGAACGTGTTTGTGCAAACTTCCCCGTTCCGTTTCACGCTATATATGTTTGGACACTCGACGAAACTAGCCTGAACTGATTTATGCTACTCGCAGACATCAACTGCACTCATAAACAGTGCATGCGTTCGCAGCAGTGAATAATGGCTCCTCTCTTGTTTGAATACATAGTTCGTTTTACACGTCCGCCGTAAATATTTCAAATCGTTGTTTTGTCAATTTAATAGAAAGGTTTGTACAAAATTTATTACTTTTACTTGCTGTCAATCTGGATTTGGTAACTAAAAACTATTTTATTATGTCTCGAAGGAAAGAGAATTAAATACGCGATTCTAGTTCAACGGTAGGGAAAATGGCGCGCAAATATTCTAAAGAGAAGAAAACAAATTTCTTCACCATTCTCTGACATAGTCTTTATTTAAAAGTAAAATTCACAAAACCAACAAAATTAATTCTAAAAATTGTTAAAAAAAGAACTTAATCCCAGACTAAGTTTTTGATAAACCGGATCCAAAAATTGTTAGCATCATCTTGACAAAGACTTAATTAAGCATTGTAGGAAAACAGACGCGGGCAGTCGCGGTCACCGTGCGAACTCGGCGAGTCACGTAATTGTCCGGAAATCGTCCAGCGCCGCTCCAGATTACGGCCGATCACGTCCCGCTGTAAACTGTTTACATCTGATTTTTCTATTGGATTTTTATCTGGTGTATTGTATATTCGAAGTTTCGTAATAGGAGCCCGTATTAATAAATTTAATTAGACTACATATTATTTATTTATTTCGATCAGATGTCTTGCTACTGGCCAAAGGCATCTCTCCGATATTTCCATTTGGTTCGATCGTGTGTTTTCCAGTGTTTGCGGAACCTGTCCAAGTCATCTCGCCATCTTAATTAGACTGCTTACTGTACGGATTGTGAGAAATTTTGATACAACTATCCATACTTACCCATATCGTCTACCATAGTATCAAACGAGTTGTGCCAGCATCAATAAAGGGAAATTTTAGCTTTAAATATAACTTTTAGCTTTAAATATTGTAGGTATAACATTAATGTTTTCCTGAATTTCCCGCCGTGATACACTGCTGTCAAATTTTCCAGTCTTTCGTGTTACTGTAAACAGTTTCATAGAAGAAAAAAAAAACGATTAGAAGCTAATAAATACATTTCATTCATTCATAAACCCATCATGTTTGTCATTATAATCCTGGATACACCCGTCCAAAAACGTAACATGTCATGTGGCCATTGAGTATATAAATAAGTTCGGACCAACTTTGGCCGTATTTCACAGATCACGCCTGATCATCGGCGCTTTACAAAAAGTCCAAGTTCACAATTTACCCGTATTCTGTGGAAATAACCAGCCAATTGAATGGGCAGGCCGATAGACAAGATTAATGATAGCTGAAACGAAATACATTTGGTTTTGGTGTTAGAATTTCATCACGCAAATGTGTGATGCGATAAATGGTCGGAAATGTCGTAGTGTCATTAACATTTTACTGACCAATTCGTTTTAACATAATTAATGTGACATAGAAAATCAAAGCGGTTATAGATTCTATTGAAAAATAATATGGAGTATTAATTTTTAAAATATCTACACTTACATCTCCATTTTTGACGGGCACGAAAATTAGTCCAATTGAATGTCATAAATTGTGTCGTAATTTATTTATACACTCAAATAATAAATTACATTGTTTTATATACGAGGCCATCATAATTTCTGATATTCACCGTGTATCGCTGCTATTTTGATTCAAAAAGAAGAAGATCGGTAACGTATTACAACGGCTGTAATATTTATATCAATTTTGAACTGATACATACTCAAAGTCCCAGATAGTGTTTACAAAACTCGCAGAATCCATCCGGTAACAAGCCACTCAGATATTCGATTTAACGAAATAACATGCGAGCAAATAAACACGTACTGCGGAATTTGCTAGCTCCAGGCGGCATGCAAAATGTGATTTAGGCGCGCGTCATGTTTCGGATTAAATGGCCCGTGAAACTTCTGTTAAGATTAGAATGTGTGGTTTCTGGGTTCGGATGGAACCTCTCTGTTCACATTCAATAGGATATTATAGAAATTCCATCGATGTAGCAGGATATAAACGAGAAATCGTAAAAAGGAGCCATCATGATAAAAACACATCATGGCCTGTAGAACTTCTCTTTTAATATAATGTGTGGATTTATTTTGGTTGTGAGTTTCAGAAATAACTTCTCTACTGACATCCAAATGGTGTATAACAACTCCATTGAGCCATCCATCCAGCAAGAGCTTCTATCGGTCCAAGTCTTCGTACACCGTTTAAGAAAACAAATGAATCGCTCCCAAACCGAATGTTGAATGATTCCTAAATACTATTACATGTACGTGCTGTGTTGTCACGCGATGTGGCGTGTTGTCGTGGTAATGAACATGTAATTACTCCTCCGACTGGGAACAGGGTTGCCATCTTGAGAACCTTCAGATGATATGATAACAAATAATTAAATCGCTGTTTTCTAATTATATTACTTGACGCAATCGCGCATATATCGCCTTCAATTTGCGGATAACTAATCAGTATAGAAGAAGCAGGAGAGATTTATAAGGATCTTAGCTAATCTAATCTTAGTTAAATCACTGATGTCATATGACGTGCCGATGAATACCAGCTCTAATAGGAACTAGTGGTGAAGTAATCGGGTGTGAATGCAAAAGGCGGGTAGCTATATAATAGAAAAGGAAGTTCTCAATACTTCTCTTTCCTTTGTATACCTGCATCCCTATTTATTTGCGCGGTAGATACAATATTGGCTTTTACTTTTGCCAGCCCTGAACGGATATGCCCACCCCACGCATCCTACATAATACAGTATATTCGACTCCATACAGTCATAAGTGCTATAACAGAGTAACTAATTAACATAACAAGTGTCGCGTTATTGACTACGGGGCTTCATACATTACGATATAACAGAATGTCGTTGATTAGACTTATACAGTGGAACTTAATTTTGCCGCAATTTGCATTTATGTGACTTATTTGATTAATACGTTGTTTCATTCCACGTAATGACACTGCCATGAGGGAATTAGCATACTGACACACAGATTTACACCCACGTAGGAGATATGGTAGGTATATATAACATCTTATCTCAGCATCAACGATAATATTTATACTTTCAGTCTTTTTATTATACTTTCAGTCTTTTTATTATATATATTTATCTTTTTACTTCTGGATGGAGCAAGACCGTATGTAAACATGAGTAACAACATTTTATGTATCCCAAAAATTCCTTTTAGAGCACAACTCGCGCAGTTAGTATAAATAACGTGACGAATTAGACATTCCTAACATGACATATCACGACTCGGTTAAAATTATTAAGATAGTAAATGTTATGACCATTTCTTGCATTATTGAGATGGTTCTAATGTCAATCTACAAATATACCGTAACAAGTGTTTCCGAAAATATATTTTTCCTTCCTTTCCACTAGTAATACTGATTAGTCTAACAATAGGTTGAGACTTCTTACGCTCGTATCTCCTGCTTCATTTCATAAAATGAACATATATGAACGGACATTTTAAATGCATGGCTAAAATGTTGTCATATTGTATTGTATTTATTTATATTTAGGAAGACTTACAGCTAAAGAACAAATAATCAGCTTAGTTCCTACGGTAAATCTATTATCCTGGGGATGGGAACTCGAATATACGTGGAAATAGGCTCCGCTGCATTCATATATTAAGCATTTTAAGAAATTACTATATAAGTTAATAGTGCTGTGAATGTCTAATTTCAGAATAAAAGATTTGATTTAAAGCAACGTGCGTATTTTACGAGTAAAGCTAGATTGGATGCAGCAGAGCCTATTTCTGCGTCTATTCGAGTTGAAGTATTCAACAGAACTGAAAGCCTGACGAAAACGCGTAAATCCAAATTGCCCGGACAGTCCGGGACAACAGACACAGGAAGGGACTTTGATAAATTCCAACAGGAACTCGATCTAATTTGTAACTTAGAAACAATGACCGTTGTTCTAATTTCGTCAGAGTAAATAATGAATTCGCATCATTTGTCTTCAAGATACACAATAAAATGGTACAGTATTTACTTGTATTGCATAATTTACATAATGATATTACAGTTAGACTATGATGTAAAGGTTTATATGCTATACTATAAACGACATTTACTAGAAAAATTCCCAAACGATTATTCCATATAGGTTCGCATTCGAGCTTTAATAATGTCGGTTGTCTCTTAATTTTAGAACTTATTTCTTGTTACTGTGCTAAAACTATATTATTATAACACAAGAATATATAAAGAAAATACAATAAGCTAGACTATTTACATAGGTAACGGAAAATAGCAAGCAGAAAATTGTATCGGAAAAACTATCGATTTACAAAAAGAGATACAAACTGACGCTAACAAACAGCTGCGAAGATTTCCAGGAAGCCTGTGAATAGTGACGTTCTCAACACGATGGACTACAATTCGGAATATTGAACGGGTAAATCTATGCAGCTTCGGACATACTGGACATTGGACACTGGACCACGATCTAGACGTGTGAATGGCGCATTGGATATCGCATATCGGAAATACCTTTGTAGGCTATTTAGTACATGCCAGTAGTTTGTAGCTTTTTGAGATATTACTACAACTGCCTGTGAAAATCTAATTTCTGAATAAATGATTTTATTTGAGTAAGAGAATTTATGAGCAATAATATTATTTTGCCTTACAATCTGGTGCTAAAACTTCTACATGTTATACCGACTATGGGCATGTAAATATTTATGAAAAGCACGCTATTATCCTTCAAGAAATAATAAAAGTTATACTATATATATATTAGTACGATAAGATTCTGTAAATTAATCATTTGCAGTCAAGTAATAAATCTCTGCGGAATAAGATGTTATAGAATCTTCCAAATCTCAGTCTATACTGAATTGAATAGCTAAATCTTAATTGTCTACCCTAGGGTAGAGAATAACATTGGCATCAATAAATCGGAAGCGTAAAAGCAGACAATTAAGATTTAGTTATTCAATAATCTGCATACAGAGAGGAGCAGAGAGGAATCAACAAGCATATCACATGTGACAGCAACATACACAGCTTCTGGGGGGGAAGAATAATTGTCATCAAATGTGCAATATGGCGGCTGTCTCCTGCAGACGGAGACGTCTGATAAATCCTTGAGATCGGGATGCAAGCTGGTGTGCAATTTATGCACCGCTGGGTCGAGTTAACTGGATACACTCAATTTTCACTACCGTTGCTGGAGTAACATTTTATTTTTATTAGACTTTGTCTAGCTCTTAGCAGTTTGTGTTTACGTTCCATTTTAAATCGACTATGACTATGACATGTAAATGTAATTCCGATTGACGTTTCTGACCGTGCTTTTGAGGATACTCGTAGAACCTAATCCTGACGAGCTTTTGATTACGAGATTCCCACGGAATCAAACGTGAGCTGTGAACACAGCGAAAATATATATCATTTTTGTTTTTGAAGAAAGTATGTTTTAGATTATGTAGCAAATTTCAATTTCATTGACATCAAAAGTATCAGTAGCAGACATAGGCACTACTTTACTCCCAGTATTTTCCCAGTTTCTTCGCAAAAAGTCGGTCGCAAACCTAACTGGAAAGAGCGCGAGAGCACTATTTATTGTATTGACAGAGAAAACACATATGACAGCTTACATAATTTAAATAGGTATTAAAAAACAAACTGATATAAAAAACCAACCACTGTACACGTACAGATTGTAAAAGGTCGAATAACTTCTGCGCGGAGTGTTTGTGACGAAAATCTAGAAAAAAACTGAGCGTAAACCCATCTCTCAGCAGAACATGGGCTTCATATAAATCTTGTCCTAGATCGAGCATTCGACTAACGAAACCGGAGTACCGTCTTCGAAGATATTCGACGCAACTGCCTGCCAATTCAAGTCAATACGACGGCATTCCCCTAACAATGTATCAAGCGTTTACTACAGTGAGGTACTATAATACTATGCACATTGTATACTCTCAATACCAATTATGCATGAGATAACTCAAATTCTAAGTCTCTGGTTTCGATTCGAGGCATGAAGATTAAACCGAAGACCTGTTAGTAGTTCATCTACACTATATAATAAAGTAGTAAAAAACTTCAGGCATTGATTTGTAGAAATTAAGATAATTTATTTTTTCATTTGGTTTCCTTTTAAATTTAATAGTTTTTTTGCTATCGTAGCCATTTCGAGAACCCTAGAATTACAAGTATTTGGAAGATTGATAACAATTGACTGGCTTAGTCGATAGTCGAATCGGATACTTCTTTTTCTTATGTCAAAAACAGGAATTGTATGAAGATAGACGACCGTGACGTCCTATGACATCACTAATAATAAATTACGTAATAAACTGATCAAATAGTTTGCATTTAATTATTGTATTTGGTTGTATACCTATAATACCTATATATATTTCAATGTTTACCCAGTCAAGTAGTATTTAAGAGGTTCCCAAAACAGGTAATGTGGAAAGAAGAACATTATAGCAACGGAACGTGAAGGGGTGTTTCTCAGAGCTCGACCGCTGCGAATTATTTTAAGGTCAGATAGCAAAATTAAAACTTGTCTTTGTTAAAATTTAAAATTTTGTAATGACAGCGCGGCAACAGCATTCGAAACGCTCTGAGATCCACCTAAAGTCACCTGCATGCTAAGTCGAATCATGCATGGATGGACATCTATGCTGCGGCGATAGTGGCGAATTTCCAATTTGAGTACGACGATGTGCTGTTGAATGTACAAACAAGAACCATTCACGATTCATAGTTGAATGATTTCTCGATTGCACTATGAACAGATTACGAAATTCCAACGTGAAAACAATGGAGTTAGCAACTCAATTTACAATTTCGAGCAGAAACATCTGAAAGTTTGAATGAATAAAAAGTTTTAGCTAGAAAGTTTGCGAAACTCTTTGTTTAAATAGCCGCTACAGAAGTGAGGCGAAGTTTTGGATTAAAATTAACCCATTAAAGTTTCCACGCATTAGCAATAAAAATGTTTTTGTTATTATAACCATTTTCGAGTTTGTTCGCTTCTGATTAGACATGCCACTTTTAATCAAGGAATGTAAATTGTTCCACACAGCAGTTACATGATATTAACATTTATTTATCTCATATCATTTAAAGAATTGTAAACCATATGTTGTGCTAACTACAAAAATGTTACACAGAAGTAACGTATATACGTTACTTCTCTCTCTCTCTCTCACCTGAGTGTTTTCTTGGTTTCTTCAACATATTGTATGGTATATCATATATAGAATAACATAGTGTGAAATGCAGGAGAAAATGTAGAAAAGCGGACCCTGTGCTCCGACAATTTGTGACGGGGAAGAAACCAAGTGTAACCATCATCAACCATATATATATATAATATAACAATGTAAGTACACAATAAATTACCAGGTCAAAAGGTATACTTAAACATATTATGATTGTGATCAAGTGCTGATGAAAGGAAATATATATATATATAATAGAGCCATTAAAGCATTTTTAATATATGATTTAAATTTTGGCATTGGCAAGTTAATAGCCTCTACAGGGAGTTTATTGAACAATTTTACACTTTGACCCACGAAAGACCGCCTAACCTTTTTAAGTTTTTAAGTCGGAATCTGTTCATACAAAGTTTATGCCTATTACGAGTGTTTACACTGTTAACATCGCTCAATGTTTTATACAGGTGTAAGTTAGATTTAACGAAAGTAAGTACGTCGAAGATGTACTGAGATGCAACAGTCATAATATTTATCGATTTGAATAATTCTCGCAAGGAATCCCGTGGCTTAAGCCCATAAATAAAACGAATTGCTCGTTTCAGTAAAACAAAAATTTTTCCTATATCAGCTACATTACCCCATAATAATAATCCGTAAGACATTATGCTATGAAAGTAGCTGTAATACACGAGCCTAGCTGTTTCGATGTTTGTACATGGTGATGAAGTTATAGTTAAATATGCAAACAGATTAAACTAGCAGCCCGTACCGGCTTCGCTCGGATAAATCCTTTATAAATTATTCACTTAAACCTTATTCAGGGATCATACTATCTATTGGTGAATACCGTACAAAAAGTTCGGTAGTTTTTTAGTTTATCGCGTTCATACAGTCGCGACAGAGGGACTTTTCTTTATAAGAAGGATGGATATAGGTTAGGTTTTTCTTGAAAATGAAACATTTCAATGAGAACTGCAATTTCATATATAGAATCTTTACAAATAGGAGTTTGGACCTTATTGGTTTTGAAAAGTGATATGTGAATGTAGCGTGTGCATAATTCTGATCTAGATTACCCATAACCGTGTTGTATCTAGACACTGTCATGTGATAGGCATCTGGACTAGATTCCAGTCCACGTTAGTGTTACAATGGATTCCGAATTCCAAAGAGCATTCGCTTCGATTGAAAATCAGTAACCCAGGATGTTTTGGATACATACACAAACACAGGTCGATCCATAGAACCACAGGTCGATCCCAGCACGCTGGGAATCGAACCTAGGACCTGCAAATAGTGGACTCGGTTACGGAGCGTTATGCCACGGAGATCATAAAAACCTTTGAAAGAAAGCTAACCTAGGCGGATACTCCATTATTAAGAGCCTTAAATCATAAACCAGTATAATCTAGATAAGTTGTCTTATACGTGCGAAAATCGCTATATCAAACGAGAGTTAGTATAATATCATATATTTGAACATCTACGGCCCATGTACAATGACTTAATTATTGCAGCATAGTTAGGCACTACAATTTCACCCGACATTACCATATTCAAACAGGAACATCAAGTTAATTTACTGCGGATCTTAAATTACCTTTGAAATTAGATATATTTCGCCGCAAGGGATGTAATTTACATTTATTATCGCCGCTTGAATATTCCTTGTACAATTTTATTTTTTATTTTTGGTAAGTATTTATCGGAAAGATTAAATGGTGTCTTAATTAAAAATGGCTGCCGGTCATCGCTGAGGACCGTCAGAATGTGTTTCCAGGGTGATTCTAATTGGAGTTGCGTGGCAACGAGGTTTGCCTTCGTAGTGGGCGATGAATGAAAATGTCCCCCTTCCTACACAAAAAAGCAAATTGATTTCGCAGAATTATTATTCACGCCAACGTTATTTTGACGAAAAATTTGTAAGGAAAATCGCAGATTTCTGTGTGTGCGTAAATTCAAGGAAGATATAAATTTTTCATTACCCACATTAATTGTTAACTGACTTTGTATTACATCACTTATTACTTTGTACAGGAAACGGCACATAAACCTAAAGTCATTGCAAACTCGCTGCTATTACTTATAAATAGGATATAAATAGATATAGGATAGGTAGAGATGTTGTCGAATGTACGTAAATCGTAACCAAATAAAATGTAACAAGGTCATTTTCAGAGGACAAATATTGCTGAAATTTAAATCGAAATAGTATTAAGTATTTATAATTGATAATTAATTAACTGACACGAACACTACGTTCAAAGTAGACTGCGCCCATGTAATGTCAGTTCATTAAATACCTGTATTAATCGAAAGCTCATTTTGCTCACAACTCACCAATTAATACTGAAAATAAATCAGTGGCACGACATTTTCAATCAATAAGTTAAATTTATTAACTGGCTGTGAAAATAAATATAAGTTTTCGGTTTGGACTCTGTATTGAATGCCTGAGAGGTGGTGGTGGTTGACAAGCGTCAACTCGTGAATGGCCTGCTTATTTTTTTTTACTCTTTTTCATCATTCAAATCCATCCACATCCAATCACATCTCACCAAATGCACAATATTCATCTCTGACCTGTTTTGTAAGAAGCCATCGATCCTCGACTTACTTAAACAAACCAAAACAAAATTACATGTATTCAAGGGACTGCAAAGAAGCAATCCCAACGCTAACTATCTTAACTAATACTGGAAATGTTAAAGTGAGTTTGTATATTAGTTTGTTACCTCCTTGTCTAACCAACCAATCTTTTTGTGTAAAAATAGAGCACGGAGATGGATTTAGGGTATCCTTTTATCTCGCAAAAGATAACGCTCCGTAACCGAGCCAGCTTATTGGTGAATGAAATTCTGAAATAATGACAGGTTGCTAGGCAATCGCTTACAAGAGGAATCTCCAGTTTATTACCTTCATTGACTATTATAATTAGCGCGGATAGAGAAGAAGTTGACACATTTTATAATTATTCATGTATTCTTTCACTATATAGTCTACCTGTATCAGCGGTTGGTAACACATGGCCTTCGACTGTCCTGCTTAAGGCCCGAGGCTTTTTTACTTCAAACTGTTCTTTTTTTTGCAAAACCTTCTTCATATTAGTGTAGTAACAAAGTAATGTCCACAAGTTTTAAAACCCTGGGACTCAAGTTCTCTTTGAAGACTGAGTTCTTTTTAAACATATGGAATTATGGATTCTATGATATATGACCTATTGTATCGTATTTTCATCTGGTAGATGGGGTTTCTAGATATAAAATTGCCGACTGCTGGTCTACATTTTCGATGCTTCTATGCTAGTCTGGGAGTAAAAGAAAACAGAATATGCCAACTGATTCACGATCAAAGCTGCCGAACAGACCGAATAGTAATCATATATTCCTTGCTAGTTTAAAAATACATATTAGTTACCGAACATTACAAACATTTCGATAACAAGGTGCTAGCTAAATCGTGTAAAGCCAGCAATGGCCGACAGGAAAGCAGAGTGATAGTGGAAAAAAAACACCCTGTCCGGGTAGTAATCTGTCAAGTTTTAGCTACACATTAACGTAATGACTGCGTCTGAAGCGAATACCACTTTGTCTCCTAAGCCATGTACGACGACCTTATGCTGTATGGCCATAAAACCAGCGATTCTAAATGAGAGAAGAATCGCTGGTCTCATGGCGCTTATTGCGTGCTTATTGCTCTTCATCTCCGTATGGTACCGGTTGTAAGCGTAAAAAAATAGAATTTTGAAGATTTGGCTGCAATTTAACCTCTGGCCGCCTGCCTGACGTCAACCGTCTCTGGGATATGCTGCCTACGATGCGTGTCCCTTATCCACAGGAGTGGCCTTATTCTAAAGCGGCGGAACTACAAACTTATTGCCTCCTTCATGTGAAAATGAAGTCAGAATTTCTAACTGCTGGTAAAAAATTATCAGCTGCAACCAACCATGGTCATGTTTATCATAATAATGCATTGTCATGAAAACTGAAGCTATGTGGAAAATTTCAACTCTATAGGACAAGCGGAAATAAGTGAAATTTAACTTCAGACAAACGTGGTGAA
Source organism: Plodia interpunctella (assembly GCF_027563975.2). Classification (NCBI taxonomy): domain Eukaryota; kingdom Metazoa; phylum Arthropoda; class Insecta; order Lepidoptera; family Pyralidae; genus Plodia; species Plodia interpunctella. The sequence continues at coordinate 7,480,021 of NC_071308.1, read as the reverse complement.
GTGAAACTAAATAATAGTTTGTAAAATATTGAGTGATATCTAATTCGTTTCATGGCCTCAATCTAATACTGCGCGACACTTTTTTGCCATCAGATAATTCGGCGGTGCTCCACAACGCACTTTTTCTTCGTCCGATGAGCGCAGAGGGGATTCCGCTAATTCGACAGCTTTACTACAAATGTGCCGTTGGATAAGAACAGAGAAACTAACATTCTTCTAAATTTTAAAGGGAATTCAGCCTCAGAAAATTATTTAGCAATTTATGTATAAAAGCCAAAGCTCATTTAGTATTTTACAGAATATATGTTTTCTCATATATAAATATGATGCCATATTTACCAACATGTCTAACTAGTTAATTATTTTCTATCTCTGTACTCATTAGACCTATAAGGACACGTATCGGAACTTTAGTAAATGTCAATAATATAATAATGGGGCAACTTACAGACAAAATAATGACGGTGATGTACAAAGACCAGCTAACGATGCTTACCTGTATAAAAAATACATGTGTTAGAATTAGACCAACGAGGTTATTGCTAACAGTTTGCGAAACAAGATGACTTTAACATGAAAATATATTTAAGGGATTTTGTAAAGAGAAAAACATTTTTTTCGTAATTGTAAATGTGTAAAAGTAATTACTGGCATGAGTAAATCAAAAGAAGCGACTTTAAATTGGATCCATAAATACAATCACCATTGAAAAGATTCGCCGACCCTTTGTCAAATTTCACAAAATGCCACATTTACCAGTAAATCAATTATTGCCAGTATAACAGTGTCAAAAAACAATAGGATAAAATAATTATGCGAAAAAAAGGACCCTTTCAGATGGACACCCGCCAACCCTTATTCTTCGGCAACCTTAGGACCCTCTTTACATACCGGGATAATACGAAATAATTTGCGATATTACACAAATTGTAGGATTAAGTACACACACATAATAACAGAAACACGATACTAGCCATAATAATAATTGGATCCTCCAGGAAAAGCAAATCTAATTAATGCCATAATAACCAAAGGTAAATAATATTCGTCGAAACGGAATTGTTTTTTGTGTTTATTAGAGGTAAATAATTTGGGGATGTGACTAGCTCATTTGAAATATGTAATTATGTTGTTTACGTTGAAAATAACAATCAAAAACTTTGTTTTAAGGACTTGGAATAATTTACATATAACATAAATAGGTCGAAGTGCAGTGAATAGATATAATGCTGAAGAAATCTTACTAATATTATACATACGAAAGTTCGTGAGGATGTATGTGTGTATGTATGTTTGTTACTCTTTCATGCGAAATCTACTGAACGGATAGTTATGAAAATTGGTACACGGGTAGAATATAACCTTGAATAACAGATAGAGTATTTTTATCCCGAAATTCCCACGGGAGCGAAACCCCTGGTGCTGCTAGTGATATATAAACGACAAAAAAACCACACATAATGCTGATACAAAACTATGTTCCATTTTTGTACTGTTCTTTTGATCGAACTAACCTTAACATATCTCTGCTTTATAAGTTGAAGTTGTTTGTTACATTATATAATATTATATATTATATAATGTAACAAACTATATATTACTGTACTAATTTACTATATACATAAAATTTTTAATGTATATAGAACTTCATACAATTGTAATGTCACAAAGTAATACTTTTACACATCTCTTATTCAATTTCTCAGAGTAAAACCCGTGGCACATACGTGCTATCTCTGTTACAAAGGTGAATTTACGACCACGCTCTAAAGCGTACTAAAATTACATTTCATACTTTATTTCAATCACTTTAGATTGAGTCGGTACATTTGTCTTGATTACCACCAAAATAGACAATGTATGTATATTCTCATTATTACCCGAGGCTTTGTCCCACTTCAGATTTATTTTAAGGTTTATTGGCGATCGATAAGATTGGAGAAAAGCGAGAGAAAAGCGATATCATGGGTTGATGTGAAAAGGCAACATGTCAAAAATCTGACCATTTCATACAATAGTTTTTAAAGTGGAATACATTTATATTAACAGTGAACGTACATTTATTTTAAAGTTAAACAACCAAATTGACACTTCTTATTATATTTATATTACTTCTAATTATACCTATTGAGAACCATTAATAGAAAACGAAAATTCTAGTATGTCTGTCTCTGCACAGTGCTACTTTTTTTTCTGCAATCAGGGGACAAGAGGGTGAAGCGCAAAAGGTACAATCGGCTAATCTCGAGACGTCTCAATTGGTACATTAATTAGAGTTTATTATCTTGAGTGCATCCTGCAATTAAGGCAGCCGAAACGTATCTCGGATTAAACTTCCATCCGCGCTATTTCCGCCAGCTATCAAACTTTTGTTTGTTTTTAGGCTGGTGCAGAGTTAGCTGGATGAACGTAATGTCTATTCCTATTTGCAACATAGAATAAGTTGCATCAGTCAAATTTAACGTTAAGTTTAAGGTCGTGGTCATTACGTGGAAGAAACACACACAACAACTTTCTTGGCATTATTAATGGAGTGACTTGCCATTGCCTTCTCCATTTCACACAAAAGTAAATAAGAATCAACTAGTGTGCAGGTTTCCTCACGATGTTTTCCTTCACCGGAAGCAAGTGGTGGTCGATGAAAACTCTATATATGAGTCAGATTGGTATACAACTCATGTCGCAAGAGTAGAATTCGAACCTGGGACCTTTCGATCCACAGGCGGGCGTCTTAACCATTACACGACCACCGCTTCAGGGATTTGAGGGTTACTAACAATAATATAGGTTAGTAAAATAATTTCAGGAAATCCTTTGTTACCTCCATCTATTTTTAGATTCTCGATTTTAGTCTTATTAAGTGAAATATATTTATGTTACTGTATTCTATATTTCGTTGTAAGACCTCAAAGACACGAATAACAATTGTGTTTAATCTTATAATACGGTCGTCAGTGACTAAATACTGTTAATGTGGGCAAAATTAAAGAAAATGGTGTAATTTACAAATTGTATGTAAACGTCACTTACTTTTTGTAATTACAATTTGTAATATTATAAGATTAAACAAAATTGTTATTCGTGTCTTCAATCAACTTTTCAATGCTATGAGCACTTAGTCAATTTAAAGACCCAGAAGAATAGGAGTTTCTTCCTATTGTCAAGCTCCATACTAATTAACTGCCTTTGATAAGGACCAGACCCTGTCAGAAAGTAAAGTCAAAACAGTGATTAATAACTGCGTCAAGTTCATAGGGCCGGTTGTCCTGTAAGGCTTTTGCTAAGCGCTTAAAATTAATATAGGGTTGTCATAGCAACGCGAGGCAACACTTCGGCATTGGCTACGACTTTGCTAGGGTTTCAACATTACGAAAAGTGTATATAATTTTTTAAGGTTTTACGATACTGCTATAGTATAGATTTGGAATGAACTTACGCTTATGTATGTTAAATTTTTAGCGTATCTAAGGTTGTGTGTATTGGCTACGACACTTAGCTAGGGTTTGAACATAACGAAAAGTGTATATATTTTTTAAGGTTATAAGATGCTGTATTTGGGATAAATAAATTTTATCCCAGATTATGCTAGCCCCAATGTAAACGGTAAACGGCTAACTCAACGGTACTATATTTTATAAGATATATATATACCACTGCGACCGAGGTCGTCAAAGGGATGAACTTACGCACTTTAATATGTGTTAAATTTTTGGCATACCTACCTAAGGTTGTGTTGTATAACACATATAAGACTCATTTAACCTTGCAAAATTAAAGTACTGACAGCGGTTTAATAAAACTCTATGTTATATGAAAAGAAACAAAGAGTCGTGTTAACCGTATACTTAATTAATTTGTCATATATCTAAACTGAAATAAAAAACTTACTAGCAATATTACAGGGGTGAACATTAATCGAGATTCAGTCACTCGCGACATTACTTAACTATCCCGATTCGGAATAAATGCTCAATACAATCCTCAATAGCGTGCTCAATACAATTGGTACAGCCCTATTACGGATTGAGCGAGACGAAATCGGCGTTCATTCCTTGTAGCCGTCACGTTTTCAATTAGTGTATTCAGGGTGACTCAGTCGCAGATGTTATGAACGTGAGCTTCGAACGTCTAATTCTTTCTCCAGCGATCATACACTAATCGGTAGATGCATCTTTTGTTATTCCGTTTTTATAAGAGTTTGATAAATTCCAACGCTCAAATTTCTAGAGTAACATACTTCTAGTTAATAGTAGTTCTTGTAGCTCTCGTGTTGTATCATGCAAGACAGAAGAGTAGAGATCGTCTCGGCTCTTCGTAATATATTATAGGCTTATCGGATATCTTTAGTAATATCGTTTTTAATTGTCCCTATGAAGTAGAAACGGATTTATTTTCATTCACAGTAAAAAAATTGTGCTTAATCCGCGTTTCGTACGACCGCTCATAACTCAATATTGCCAGTATATCGAGTTCTAAGCAACATATCGTGTAATCAACGCAATCAACGCATCAAATTCCATGCAGTAGTTTTTGCGTGATTCACGAAAAAACATACAGACAAACATTCTAGAAAAAAATCATAAACCCCATAATTTTTTAAATTAATATTTCCTATGTACCAACACTTACAGTTTTAATTAAGATAAGACGAATTTACATGTCAATTTGGTACCATCGGTAATGCAGATTACTCATTCCTCGCTTGTTGATTTCGCTACCTAACTTATTATCAAAAGCTTTATTTGTGTATTATTATAATAAATTAGTATATCAAGAAAAATACCAACAGTACATGTAAACAAACGTAAAGCATTCTAGCAATAAATGTACAAGTCTCCAGTTGCCCTGCTTTACGTACTCGTATCTCATAGTATTTAATTTAGCGTTATTAAGTTTAGTTTATACGGTACGAACGTGTCTGGCAAGTAATACATGTATAATAAATATGTTTTGCCTTGTCTACGAGATGGAGTTATTAGATGAAACGCTTGTGTTCGCTTGCGAACGTAATTACTTAGCTTTACTTTTAGACAAATGTTACAATTTTATTAAAATACACATAGTCTAGTCACAGAATGAACTAAATATAAAAAAATACTAATTGATTTTCACAAAAATCCTGAAACAAGCAAAAACTTTCACGAAAAACAGGGTCATAAATATACATCACAAAGCTCTATAGATTCAAATTATCCCGACCCTATAGATCAAAAGACAGCCGGCGGTATCGATAGGTGAGATAATCCAGGAAAAATCCCGGCCGATCCATCATCTACGTCAACAGCGAGCCGGGGCGACACGTGTCAGATGCGCGAGAAACAACAACGCGATGCGATGCGACGCGATGCGACACGAAGCGATTATACAATGATCGACGAGCACCGGACGTGACCAGACGCTGGGGTAAATTAGAAAAAGTACAGATACTTGCTTTACCATTTCAACTGGGATATTGCAAATCTTTAATTCGATGCACGATATGCCTGTAGTTAATGATCACAAAAGTAGAAATTCAAAATACGAATGTAAAAATATTTAAGACATGTTACGACTCTGTTTGTCAACAAGAAATAGAAAACAGGCTAACTACACGGACGTAACTTTATGCACTTTTGAAACTAAATATTTTTACTGTAGTTCATAACAAAGGGATAGTTTCTCTGTCGTAAAAGATCTGCACATTGCATGTGAAGTTACTGAGAGAAACCGATCGGGAAAATCGGATGAACAAATAAACTTGCACAACACAACTTGTTGAGACGGCATCATAATATCACAAAGGAGAATAGAATATTGAGCGACGTAAGCCAACGCCGTGGTTATTTTTCTTGACAACATTCAACTTTTTAATGAGGTTGGCAAAATAATTGCTGTAACACTAGGAAGGTACGAATAGCATTAATAAAAAACAGCACTGTGGTCGGAGGAACACGGATATAAATAATAAATGACGTAGTACCAACACCGAGCCGAATATAAAAAAAGGGCGAGCGCTAAAAAACTTCTGGATCCTTTCATAACTTTTTTGAGAACCATTTTTTTGTGCCATTATTTTATTATGCTTCATTTGACTAAAAGAAAGTCCGAGCGAACCGTCCCGTGTTATATGTCGGTCCCTTCGTTTAAAATATGTATGGAGTTGGTACTCTCGACAAACTCAACCCTAAAGTTGCGTTTTTAAATCAACAAATTGAATTTGTGCCCGGTCCTTGTCCGGAAAGGGTTTAGTTTCTATTCGTCCATTTTGTTTCAAATCTTGGATATTGGTCTGGTCACTCAAATGTTTTATTACGGATGGTTTATTCAGAAAAAGGCGTATTATTCTGCCGTTGTATTAGTTTCACTCTCATCTCAAGTAATTCTCTTAGAAGTCAATTCGGAAATAGACATTTTAAAGGCCTGTTGTTGGGCGTGCTTGAGATGTTATTTTAAGAATTTAAAATGATTCAATTAACCTAGATGGAATAAAGGTCAGTCTGTACATTAAGAGGTTTGAGATAAAAACTCTTCCAACAATCAACTTCACGAATCAATACCATAAACAACAATGACTATTTTCTGTTACTACGAAATTAATAATGGTTATTCAATATAATCAAACTAGACTTTTCTAATTTCCTTATTTCTTTTCTAACTTCCCTTTTCTATTCCCTTCTATTATGGGTACTATACTATACCTGTGTTACCTCGTAAACCCATGTACAGTTTTACGTGCATCAGCTATGTTAGTCAATAGCAGTTAATTTATAAAGTTTCTAACGAGTGGATTCCGCTAATGGCGTTCGCTGGCTGAAAATTATCTTTTTCAGATCAATCGGAAAAAGATAATTTTCAGCCAGCGTTTCAGCCTGGACGTTAATCTATAAATATGGTGTATTCTGTGTACGTATTATAAAATATGGTATCGTAGTAGAGGTAATATCCCATAGCTTGTGGCAAATTTGTTGAAGTGACATTTTAGTAAAAAAACTAGTTTATATCAATAGCTCAATAGACTAATGCGTGGTGATACAAACACTTTACTTTGCAGGTTTATTTCTTAAAATTAATGCTACGTCAAAATAGGGTGGCACGTATTGAGTTTTTCCTATTTTATGCGAAAGATATAAAATACGAATATCAAATCGCTGAATGGAGGCAGTTCCGCCGATAAGAACGTCCTTGAAATCATTTATTGAATTATACAAAAATTACTGATATTGTCACAGGACTATATCAAGTTTTGATAACTGAGACTATTAATTACGCAGACATTTTGACGATAACAGCTGAAATTAAACAGCTATCAGTGTTATTTTACAAATTTGTAGCCGTGTTTATTTATTATTCATATATTTTATCAAAACCCGGTCACATCTAGTTCTATTTAAATGGAATACATTTCCCACTGTTTGTGAATATAACAATACGAAAATTTAATTTCTATTAATTAATGTATAGAATATACAATGTTATTTGATATTACTGGTTTTTTATTTGATAAATGATAACAGGATACAATTTCCAAGTCCAATAATCGTGTAATTCGCGCAGGGCTTTGTGGTAATAATAATGATGATGATTTAGTTATTTTGTATAAAAATATTTTTCAAATATATGTACTCATATGGACCAGTCCAACTACGTCATACTACGTCGTACTGCAGACACTATATCCTACTTCCTACCAATCCATATCCATAGTTACATGTTCCATACTAATATTATAATGAGAAAAAAATTTTATTGTTGTTTTTGATTTTGATAAAATTTGACACAACAAGTTTGTAACATAGGGGACTTTTTATGATGGTTTTACCCAAGCAAAGCCGGGACGGGATGCAAGTATTATATAAATACGATAGTTTCGACATGAGTCCCCACTCATGTCGTCCTCTAAATATCCAATTTATGGGGATGAAGATGTTGGATGATGGATGTTTATAACTCAATCACGAATCTACTATATGGATTTCGACAAAATCTGATGAACGGGTAGAATATAACATGTATAACACGAAATTTCCACGGGAGCGCAGCCCCAGGTCGCAGCTAGTACCATAGACAATTCTAAAATAAACAAAAAACAACACGAAAATAATGCCACAAGGACGCGCAAGCTTCAAATTGCATTCTGTTGACACTTTATCTATTTTCAGTAGTATGCATATTTCATGTTTTAATATCTGTGACATTCAAATTCCTAAAGCACTTTTATTTATTTATGACAAGCCATGCATATTTATTCCAATTAATAGTATTGCAAAATAAATAAAAACCTAGTTTATTTTAGTAAGTCACAAATGCCTGTTAAGGATGACTGACAAATTGGGGTTCTTTATTCATATCATTATTCATATCATATACACATTTGGGCATATTGGCCATTCAAAGAACCTCATACATATTTTCTTAAATATCTGCCCTGTCGTAGACCAGAAACTCTCTGCAGGAGCTCTCTTTGTCATTAATAATAAAATTAATTTGGCAGACGAAGTGATTATACAACTATAATTCTTATAGGAGCAATATTTGAACGATACTTCAGGGTTGGATCTATTGGATAAAAAGATCCGCCTTTGTGAGCATATGTTTGATGTGTAAATAATCTTAACATACAAATATTGCCGAGCACCATTCCATTCGAACTGATTTCCTTTATGTCTATTTGAGTCATATTTCTCCTACACAAACACTTGTTATATGTTCTTCTGTTGAAACATTGAAATTGGATTTTTTTAATATAACCCGACCATCTTCAGTTTTATTACGATTTCTTCATCGAGTAGATAATGTACAAAATATAAAAAAAGTTAAGCACAGAAGACAAACACAATACAAACTCGTATCGTACCAGCTGCTCAAAGAGCTATTTGAAGAATGACACCAGTGTCTAGTAATTAAATTTTAGATGACTGCAGAGTCGTTGCAATTAAACAGCTTTTTGAGATATGTTATCTAAAATATAACAACCAGACAGTAGACCTTCCACTATCTACCACTAGATTTATTTAGAAGGAGTTCAATATATTTAACCAAAAAATCATAGAGAGAAAGATTAAAATAGAAAGAGCATCTTCACCTTTATAGTCAAATGTTTTGTATGCCACTGATAGACATGTCGACTTTGTGTAAATTGATGACTTTGAAGAAATCTTTATCTCCACTTATGTCTTAGAAGAGATATTAAAATTGTTTTAAAATTGATGAGATATTAAAAATGTTTTTTTTATTATAGACGTCAATAAGTGATATTTCATGCAAACGTTTAGCTTTCAAAGCACGTTTTCGTCCCTTCTACAGCGCAACCGTCCTTGGCTCAAATCCTACATGTGCATAGCGAAGTAATTAGGGTTGGAACAATGGCAGTGTTTCGGCGAATTGAGAAATTTGCTGCATAATTCAACATCGCGTACCTACGGCTTTTACGGCGACCCTAATTCTGAGAGATCTTGAAGCCTTATATTTTCTGTACATCTATCTCAAATATGTTTGGTTGTTTGTTTGAAATAACTTTATTATTATACATAACAAAATACAAAAAAGTATAGAAAATAAAGAGAAAACTTAAAGGCAACGGTGAACTTATCCCATCAAGGTAAGTATTTGATTGACCTTTAAAAATATAATAGATAGTTAATTAGACAATAGAAGAAAATATTCGAGAACAATAATTAAGCTTGGCTTATTATTATAAATAAGCTGTAAATATCATCAACCTAAACTATCTTTGCCTTTTTTATTTCAGTAGGCCAATAAGTAGCAACAACCCCTATACCTATTCAAAAACAATATACTCACAAGAACCTTTCAACATGAGATAAACATAATCACTGATATCCAAGGCTAACATCAGCGGCGAAACATAAGCTTATCTATGAAGGTAATACGGCGTAATCCACAATATTATCCCTTAACTTATTAGGTTTCACATTGACTGTATCGTGTTCTGTGAAATATGAAGGCGAACAGATGCGAGTAATGACAGAAACTATGTTAAGCTATAATAAAACGCTGCTCTAGTGATAAATTTTAACAAGAGTAATATATTTGTAACGGTAATTGCGAAAGGATCGTGCGAGGGTAATATGAACATAACATTTGTTATAGTTAGCTTAGTTTATATTTCATTAACATTGAATAAAGCTTTCGCATCAGAGCATGATACAATTTTAAAGTTATGCACCAGGGGACTTTTGATATCTTCATACATATTAGATCTTCACACATATTAAACACACTAATTTCTTTTCTATTATTGTCCAAATTAGGCAAACATGTTTCTCAAATCAAAGGTCTCGGTGATTTTGTCATAATGATGATTGACCTAGCCGCACCTTAACCATAAATTGCCATTAGATGTAAATCGTTTTCCAACAGCTTTGTAAATGGAATAAATACAAAATAATAGTCTAAAACGAAACGTGCCAATCGGACTGCACTCGATTTTCGATCACCGTGAAACGGCGGCATTAGTTCCAGTTCCAAGTAATACCGTTCCATCTTACGCGTTAAAAGCTTCGGCTAAAAACACTAGAGCTAAGCCATTAAATCGGGGGTCGTCGGGACGTGTCGGTATCCGAAGCTGTTCATACGCCGACAGACAGGGTCAACGAATCTCGCAGCTCCCAACATCATCAATCAAGTTTACTCCCGCATTAACGTAGTAATGACCGGCCATGGCGGATGTCGCCTTATTTTCCCTTTTTTTTTCAACACTTCCTCACGGGCGAGTCCACTCAGATTTTCCGTGAAAGTTGGTGTTACATCACATATCTCAAATGAACGAGGTGATAGTAGACCTGGGTTAAGCCGTTATAATTTCGACTAAACCTAAGTGAAGCCGAACTTCGGAGTTTAGCCGTAACATATGTAAGACGTGTCCCTATATTCTATTTAAGATAAATTGGTATGGTAACTGAGTCGAGTGGATGCACCTCTCACTCGTAGGTAATTTAGTACACGATACCAACCCTACATTTCCGCACTGAAGAAAACCCACGAAGGATAACCACATTTTATTATAATTTCCATATATATCGCGGTTATCAATCTTCGTTATTTCTTGAAATAGTTTCGTGACGCGATATTCTAGTACTTGGTTGCTTTTTCTCGTTTCCTGCGAAAATCTCAAGTCTAGAGCTAAAGTTATAAGACGGAATATTTAAAGATCTTCATTATTTACAAGGAACTTTACAATTTTGTTGATTTAGGCTAGGTTTTATAATTATGTGTCGTGATATATATTGGTAAAATGTTGGTTAGCAACCTGTTAGTCTATTGCCAATGAGAAGAATCTGGGGTGACTAGTCCAATCTCTGACTTTTAGGACCTACGCGGGGAGGGAACAGCTTTCCGTTTTCATATCGGTCCCTGTGGTCTGGGAGCACACAAGAACTTTATTTACGTACCCTCAACATTTTGTGTTTCCAGTTTGTTCTTTTCCGTAGATTACGGGCAGATAAGCGTCGGTTGGGACGGTTAATCTCTCGATCGCTTTGTTTGTGAGATAGCAACTGAATTCCGTGGAAAAGGAAGCTCGCGACGCCTTGATAGCCAGTTTGAATAATGCATTGAAACGAGCGGTGGCAAATGACTGGACAAATAAATGACGGTAATGAGATATCGCTAATTTATTTAAATATTTGTACATATAATTGGCAAATAAATATTTTATAGAAGGTTGCCTGGGCGTGCCCACGCATTACACATTTTAATTTACGCCTCTATATGACTAATACTGTTCGAGGAATGAAATCTTACTGGACTTCCTTCCTTGTATTGTTATTTAATGTAACTTATGACTTTTAGACAGATGTAATATATCTAGCTTAGAAACGAACACACAAGATTACATTTCGGATTATACCTATATTAGTTGAAATACTAACGAAATTACTTTGCTAAAACTTAATAACATTTCGATTTAAAAGCAGAGACCAGAGACAAATTTAATTGTAAATACGGAAAAGCAAGCCAAGAATCTTCCACTAAATTCCTCTATAGAACGTGAATTCCGCAAAAGCTTCAAGTTGCGTAATAAGCGAAGCGATATAATCTACATACACGCGCGCAGTATCGTTAACTAAATAATTTTTTGTACTAAAATTATTTTATACAAGGACAATTATGCCATATTTAAAACAATTAAAACTATATTGACGTGTGTGAAAGAGAGTGGTTGCGCCAATATGGTACTTTGAATTTGGCGCCATACGTCTCGGTCTTGTTTGAATTGTAAGTTGCTGATTGGCTCCCACATTTCCTGTTCCTATTAGTTGTCTCCTTCCCACACCAACGCGCCAACGCATGTGTGAGCGAGAAGACAATACCAAGCAATTCGGAAATCATCGCCGCTAGTCGTGCGCTTCAATGTTGTGCAAAAAAAAATTCGGTTTGTCGCGCGCGCGGTCCCGCTAATAATGTTCGAAAATTGGTGAAATTACACTTGTACCACCCCGTGAATGTGCATAAACTCTTCCATACAACCACCGTGGACTTTGTGCGTTGTAGTTTACTTCCAGCATCGGCCTGGAGAGCAAATTGGATCTTCAGCGGACCAAGCCCGATAGCACGCTGCCGGCCGACCTATTTGTGAAGGCATCTCAGCAAAGGTTGGTGGTTCCTTATCCACGAGCTGCCTGCTCCTTTTGTCCATATAGCCTCCAGGCAGTTCGTCCTTTATTTTTCTAATTAGCAACTTGCAAAGCATAAATATACAGTCCTACATATAACGTCATTGAACCGGCGCATCCATTTTAGTGGTCCATTCGAACCGGACATATCTAGTTTAATTTCGTAATGTTATTCCATAGGGATTTAACGCGTCTTGCATAGGCATTCTATTTAGTATTTGGCACTAAGTAGTTTCCAAACCCACACTTCGTAGGTAGTCTTGTATCGCGTTCGTTTGGCTAGGTACCTATTCTTTATTGCATATTGGCATAAAGTAGGTAGGTATACTTTATCACAAATATCGTGGATCGTTGCTCGTTTGCTAGTCGTATCCTAAAAACCTATACTACACTTAGTGGTCGAGTGACAGGTAGGTACATACATCGTTCTCGTTCATTCGTTGTTGTGGAAATTGGTAATTAGTTGAATACCTAGGTACACAACTATTTTTATTTTGTTATTGCGAACCTATCGTACAGTGGCAGACTGGTAGGTAGGTACTCTATACATATACATACTTATAGCTAACTTCCGTCCAGTTTGTTTAAACTGTTCTTGCTATATCTTTTATTTAGAATTTATATTATACAACAGCTTGTTGAATAATGGCACCAAAGAAGGAAAATAGACTTAAACAGCTCAAGGCTAAAAAGGATATGCTGTATTCTCGAATGCAGGATATATTTGATCATTCTTTAGAAATCTCAGATAATGAGGTTATTCGCGCGTTGTTTTTGTGCGAGGTTGATTCGATTGATACTTTGCGCGAAGAATATGGAAGTGTTGTCGATAATATACATGATTTAGAGTTAGAATTGGATTCGGAATTTGTAGTGAATTATGATTCTTTGAAATCTTTCGATAGTTTGTTTTATCGCGTAAAACGAACCGCACGTTCGTTGGAGCCTCCACCGCCAGCGATGCCGGCTCCCAACTTCAAGCATGAAGTATCATATTTGGCTCGTGATAGGCCAAAATTGCCTTCAATTCAAATCCCAGAATTCAACGGGGATATTAAAAATTGGCCTTTGTTTTTTGCTAGCTTCGAAAATACAATCCACAACAATCATAGTTTGTCAGATCATGAAAAATTACATTATCTTATAAATAAATTGACTGGTAAGGCAAAGTCCGTCTGCGCCGGCATTACGCCGTACGCTGAAAATTATTTGTTAATTCTTAGCACATTGAAGGCCAAATATGAAGACAAAAGATTAGTTGCAACTTCGTATTTAGAACAAATATTCAATTTGAAAAATGTTTCGGTTTGTAATGAACAAAACTTAGAAAATTTCCTTGATACTTTTGCGTCGTCTGTTCGAGCGATTAAAAACCTCAGGCTCACGGATCTTACCGACTTTTTGTTTTTATTCATCGCATTAAAGAAGTTAGATCCCGAGACTGTCCGTTTGTTCGAATTGGATAACCGTGATTGTAATATACCTACTTTCGATCGATTAGAATCTTTTGTTCGTGAACATATTAAAATATTGCAACGTACTTCTTCGAAAACAGAGTTAAAGAAATATAGTCGAGTGGACACTAATACGTCAGCTAAGCCTACGTCGAAGGTTACGCATACTTACGTTAACACCACATCCGATTCATCACAATCGTGTTCACTATGCAAATCGAAACAACATATCTTGTATAGATGCTCGGATTTTTTAAAACTTACTCCATATGATCGTTATAAATTCGCACGCACAAATAACTTGTGCATAAATTGTCTTTGTGACAAACATCGTGTATCCAATTGTACCTCGAAGTCGAAGTGCCGAAAATGTCAAAATTCGCATCACAGCACACTACATTTTGATAATAATAATTCATCATCGAATGTCGCCACTTCCTCCACCACGCTCGATGATAATTCGATTTCTGAGAGTGCGCCTGCCGCACAGGCGCCCCCGCGCGCCTCACAGCCCTTGCGCCCACCTGCCGCGGATCGCGCTGGCTCCGTCACCACCACCGATCGCCCCAGTGACGTCACGCTATGTTCTCTCTCGATAGCTCGCTCGCCTACCACGGTACTCCTAGCGACCGCCCGCGTTGTAGTAAGGGATTCGCGTGGTACTGAACATAGTGTTCGTGCACTTTTAGATAGTGCTTCACAGAGTAATTTCGTAACTCGTAGTTGTTGTGAACGGTTAGGTCTAATCAGTAACCGTCCTGGGGTTTCTGTCGTCAAGGGAATCGGAGGCTCAACTAAAGCCATTCAAGGCTCTGTAAAATTTAGATTTTACTCACGCTTCGATTCAAATATCCATTTTGATATCGAGTCATTGGTTGTCGATAAGGTCACTGAACGTTTACCTACCGTTTCAGTTGACACTTCAATGTTGTCGAATTTTAATTGCTTGTCGTTAGCGGATAACACATACGCCACTCCGGGAAATATCGACGTGCTGATTGGAGCCTCGATTTTCCCGCACCTTTTGCTATCGAATAAGGTTCAAGGTCACCCGTCGTACACTTCGCCGTACGCCTTAGAAACCGTTCTTGGATTTGTCGTTGTTGGTTCCGCTCCCGCTCGTGTAGATGATTACACGTCAGTGTCCTACTGCTGCACCGCTGATCCCCTAGAATCAGCAGTGAGGAAATTTTGGGAAATCGAGGAGGTCAATGTCCCTCCTATCCTCAGTCCCGACGATAAGGTCTGTGAGGAAATTTATAGTCGTACGACTACTCGTGACTCCAATGGTCGTTACATAGTTGCACTCCCCTTTAAGGGTGAGGTTTATTCGCTTGGTGATTTGCGCCAGATGGCTGAAAAACGCTTCCTTTGTCTAGAACGCAAATTGCAGGCTTCTTCCAGCATGAAGCAAGCTTATGATGCTGTCGTAAGAGAATATCTCGATAAGGGTTATATCTCACTCGCGCCTCCTGATACTCAGGAATCTCAACACGCTCCTTCGTATACTATACCTCATCATGGTGTCGTTAGACAAGACAAATTGACAACTAATTTGCGCGTCGTTCTCGATGGAAGTGCTAGGACTAGCACTTCAGTTTCGCTTAATGATATTTTGTATAGTGGTCAAAATCTACAAGGAAATTTATTTGATATTATTGTTAACTTTCGTTTGTTTGCGGTCGCACTTTCCGCTGACATCCGTCAGATGTTTCTACGCATTGGTGTTCGCGAGTGTGATCGCCGTTTTCAACGGTTTTTGTATCGATTTTCGCCTCAAGAGCCCTTGAAGACCTATGAATTTAATTGTGTTTGTTTCGGATTGAAGTCAAGCCCATTCCATGCGCTTCGGACCGTAAAGCAATTGGCATCTGACGAAGGCGACGCTTATCCAAAAGCTAGACAAGCTGTTGAAAATGGCCTATATATGGATGATTTGGTTTATTGCCTTGATAGTGAGGCCGACGCCATAGAAACAGCTTCCCAAGTAATCGCTCTCATGAAAGCTGGTCAATTTGATCTCGTGAAGTGGACCAGTAATTCGAAGCGAGTATTAGACTCGATTCCACCATCGCATCGTTTATCACAGGTCAAAGAATTCGACGACAACGATCCACACAAGGTTCTTGGTCTCTGTTGGTCGCCAGACACTGATTTGTTCAGCCTTAAAATTTGTTCTACGTCGCCGACGTGTACTAAACGCGCCATACTGTCTTGTGTTGCAAGAATATGGGATATAACTGGGTTTGTTGCTCCAGTTGTTTTGTATGCCAAGCTTCTTATTAAAGAGCTTTGGCTTTGTAATTGCGATTGGGATGATACTCCGCCCGCCCACATTGCTAAGCTCTGGGCTCGTTTTCGTGAGGAGCTCCCTCTACTCTGTCAATTAAAGATTCCCCGTCACATTGGTGTGAGCAATAGTAGTATCGTTACTGTCGTTGGTTTCGCAGACGCGAGTGAAAGGGGGTATGGAGGTGTGGTATATTTCCACGTCGCTAATGGTAATAGCAATTCGATTAGTCTTATCAGCGCTAAGTCCAAGATTGCCCCTCGTAAAGTCGTTTCTCTCGCTCGTCTCGAACTTTGCGCTTTGCTAGTTTTGTCTCAACTTATAGGTGCTGTCATTAAGGCATGCTGCAACCGCGTAAACCTCGATAAGGTAATCGCATTCTCAGATTCCACAGTCGCTTTGTGTTGGGCACATTCCTCTCCCCACCGTTGGGACACCTTTGTGGCCAACAGAGTGGCAAAAATTCAGTCTTTTGTTGACACTCAAAATCTTTTTCATATTGCCGGTACTGACAATCCCGCTGATTGTCTGTCCCGCGGGCTTACACCTGCCCAAATATTAGATCACCCACTTTGGTTTCACGGCCCTCAGTGGCTGTCTGGGTCTAACCAGGAGTGGCCGGTTGCGCCCTTTAATCCTGCAACAGTGTCGGAGCCTCCTGAAGAAAGGAAAAGTGCTCTCGTGTTCGTGTCGTCCACGACACACGAATCTACAATTTTGTCGTTAGCTGGTCGAGTTTCGTCTTGGTCGAAACTATTGCGTTGTGTCGTATACATTTGTCGTTTTATGAAAATTCTCCCTCCTCGTGAGCATATTTCAGCTTCCGATCTGGATAAAGCTGAGATATTAGTCTTAAGGGAACTTCAGCGTTTCCACTTTTCGTCAGAATTGAAGAACATCAATTCAAATAAATTTTGTAGTCGCGCATTTCGGCGTCTAAAGCCGTTCATGCAGGATGGTCTCATTCGTGTCGGCGGTCGTTTAAGTCGGTCGGAGTTAGATTTCGACCACAAACACCCCATTGTTCTTCCTCGCAAAGATCATATTGTTGATCTTATCATCGATTACCATCATAAGGTAAATGCTCATGCTGGACCAGATCTATTGATGTCCATCCTTCGTCAAAGGTACTGGATTTTATCGGCTAGATCTACAATTCGTGCTAGGATATACAAATGCATACCATGTTTTCGTCTTCGTCCCAAAAATATCACGCCAGAAATGGCTGATCATCGTTCTTGTCGTGTCGTTCAATCTACCAAGCCTTTCGTCCACACAGGTACAGATTATGCCGGTCCTTTTAGAGTAACGCTCACTCGTGGTCGTGGCGTTCGCTCCACGAAAGCTTACATTTGTTTGTTTATATGCATGACAACGCGTGCCATACATATTGAGTTAGTTGGAGATCTAAGTACGGCTAGCTTTTTAGCTGCTTTCAAACGATTTCTTTCCCGTCGCGGACCTGTTCGTCATATGTACTCGGATAACGGTACCAATTATGTGGGCGCAAAGCGCAGTATTTCTGAATTACAGGGATTCTTAAGTTCTAAACATTTCAACACGGAATATGGACGTATTTTAGCCGAGAATCGCATCGATTGGTCATTCAACGCTCCCGCCGCTAGTCATTTCGGAGGCGACTGGGAATCCAATATTAAAAGTCTAAAGACACACTTGTTTCGAGTTGTCGGTGATCAAATCCTTTCTTTTGAAGAGTTAAGCACTGTGCTTGCTCAAGTGGAAGTGGTAATGAATTCTCGCCCACTTTGTCGAACCTTGTCTAATGATCCCTCGGAACCTTTAGCTTTGACACCTGCCCATTTTTTAAATTTGACACCATTGAAATTTTTACCCGTTTTAGATGTAGATGAAAATAGCAAACTTCATCTTCTCTCTCGTTATGATTTGTTAGATAGACTAGTCCAATCGTTCTGGAAACGTTGGAAAAATGATTACTTACATACGTTGCAGTCCCGACAGAAATGGACAACCGCTACTAAGCCTGTCACTGTCGGTACAGTAGTAATTTTGTTGACGGAGAATGTACCTCCTTTGCATTGGCCAATGGGTGTCGTAGAGGAGATTTTTCCCGGGTCGAATGGGGTCGTAAGGGTTGTTCGCGTTAGAACGACAACGGGGACGTATTTACGCCCAGTCGTTCGCCTTTGTCCCCTACCTAATCAATAGAATAGTTAGCACGCAACATCGCGTCTTAGTTATTAGTAGTATTGTTAGTTGTTTAAGATAGTAATTTAATTTCGCATCACGCTTTCTCTCGTTTTTTTTTTTTTGAAGGGAACCCTTCAAGCCGGGGGGAATGGTTGCGCCAATATGGTACTTTGAATTTGGCGCCATACGTCTCGGTCTTGTTTGAATTGTAAGTTGCTGATTGGCTCCCACATTTCCTGTTCCTATTAGTTGTCTCCTTCCCACACCAACGCGCCAACGCATGTGTGAGCGAGAAGACAATACCAAGCAATTCGGAAATCATCGCCGCTAGTCGTGCGCTTCAATGTTGTGCAAAAAAAAATTCGGTTTGTCGCGCGCGCGGTCCCGCTAATAATGTTCGAAAATTGGTGAAATTACACTTGTACCACCCCGTGAATGTGCATAAACTCTTCCATACAACCACCGTGGACTTTGTGCGTTGTAGTTTACTTCCAGCATCGGCCTGGAGAGCAAATTGGATCTTCAGCGGACCAAGCCCGATAGCACGCTGCCGGCCGACCTATTTGTGAAGGCATCTCAGCAAAGGTTGGTGGTTCCTTATCCACGAGCTGCCTGCTCCTTTTGTCCATATAGCCTCCAGGCAGTTCGTCCTTTATTTTTCTAATTAGCAACTTGCAAAGCATAAATATACAGTCCTACATATAACGTCATTGAACCGGCGCATCCAGAGAGCCTATTTCATTTATATATTTTTACTCGAAAAACTGATGCAAGTTGCATTTATATTTTGTGTTTATTATACACTTGTAATCAGTACTATATTTTTATGTAAGTATACAAAATATAATATCTATAGCAGCAGAATTACTGATTCTTGAAAATAATATAATCTTAAATCTAAAGTGGTTTTCTTTGTTCCAGCGGAAACTTAATAAATAATAGTAATAGTGGAAAAAAAGAATTGTAATTTCATGGTCAAACATCAATGATCATTTTAAATATGTTTCTAATAATACATATTAGTTTTAAGATAATCTGAGACTACATTGTATCAGAACAGACATTGTTGTAGTTAATGCCGTCGGGGATAGACTAAACGAAATTAAAAAGGCTTCGGGCGCCGCTGAAAGTGTGTTACGGACTATCGTCTTAGTATAAAATCCAGTTGATTGAATTACTCGGGGCATGATGCGAAGTAGTTGGGGTGCAAATTGCTCAGACGTGAAACAGGTCACGGCTCACAGTCTAGGAGCTAGGAACTCTAAAATGTATATAAGTGCTATCAGTACGGGCAAAGAATGTCTCACTGCCTAATCTAGTAAACAAGAAATATAAATTAATAAATATATTAGGACAAATCACACAGATTGAGCTAGCCCCAAAGTAAGTTCGAGACTTGTGTTATGAGATACTAACACAACGATACTATATTTTATGACAAATACATATATAGATAAACATCCAAGACCCGGGCCAATCATAAAAAGATCATTTTCCATCATGACCCGACCGGGGATCTAATCCGGGACCTATCGGTTCAGAAACAAGCACTTTACCACTACGCCACCGGAATCGTCAATATTGAGTTAAATATATGAACAATATTACATTGAAATTTGTGTTATTTTACGAAGATGAGCATCCGTTGATGAAATGGAAACAGACGCGCATGGACAATCGAATAACTCACCAATCATTATTAGAGCCAATACGTAATTAGCTGCTGTTTATTTAAAGTGATCGTAGTAAATTGGCGCAGCGGCAATAGTGTGCGTCTACAAACAGAATATGCTATTAGTCGTCTATAAGCAAATAGGCATCAAATGTGACCACATTTTGTAATTAGAGCTAGTCATGCGCTAACAAACAAAATAACGTGGTCACATACATCGCTTCCATAATTATCGTTTACCCGACTGAAACAGATGTTGTGTAGTCATTAAATCGCAAATCAAAAGTGCAAATCGGATTATGTTCAGCTGTATCATCAATGTTGTCATGAGATAAGCGTTGTCTAAAAACATTGATGCATCGAGCGAGCGCCATAAATTTATCAACAAAACAGTCCATTATGTTGACGTCACTCCCGGAACGCGGTGCAATGTTATCCGGAAAAAATTGAGGGATTCGTCGATAAAAACGGAAACCGAACGTTGTCGCATTATATTCGCAATTCGGTATGCATCATGCAGTCAGAAAAAGTGACGAGCAAGAATTGAACATAGCTGGTAACTGGAACTCGTTTTGCTGTCGGCTTTTCATTCAATTTTCGAAATGGTTAGTCCATACCGACACAACTAGTGCTAAATGCAAATGTGCTATTTTGTTGTTGGCTTGGCATCAACCTTCCGTTACAATGATTTACAAGTCAATAACATATGCTTTGAAAATGGTCAGTGCGTTGTCAATGTCAAAATACACTGTACCTATACATTTATTACAAGTTCTGCATTCTGGCGTGATAATATCGCAGTGGTATTCCTTATCAGTTCATGGCTGTTGACTTTAAAAGCTGAATGAAAATCACTCTTAAAATTTCGGTACGTTCATCCAAAAATGTCTTCAACAAACTCAGTTTCTTCAAACAAATTTTCGATGGAAAGGACTTGCGTGCACTTTGAGAAATGTCTAGAATATACAATGTTTCTTTTATACTCTTTAGAAATAGAAACATGAAAGAACACAAAGGAATTTTCTGCCTTGACATGTGAGGTCCCCGGATCAAATGCCTTGTTCTCTGTAGACGCGACACTGGAACCACCACTCCGCTACTTATTCAATATGAGAGCATACGAGGAAACATTATGTGCAGGAATTACTTATTATTACGTTAGAGATGTTGGTCTCGGGAACATAATGATTTCAAAAGTCATTTATTTCTAATATCTATCACATGCTTATTAACGTACCATGTCAGTTTTGTGAACTTTATAAAAAAGGGTATTACAAGTAATACTATTGAATACTCTTTTAACTACAATATGAGTAGTATAATTTTATTACCAGCTAATGTCATACTGTCTATGAATTTCGTAAAGGCCTTGTATTCCACACTTAGACTTTGATGAATATTTCACTAAGGTTTCTTGTTATAGTTTCAAAAGTTATGTTCAATTATCATTAGTTTGACATTTTGTGAACAGAGATGGGTTTTGTAGCAGCTTACTTGTTCGAAGGAAAACATTGATACTCGTATCTAAGATTCTGCTAAGATAATTAGTATTAGCATATATTACGTTCACGGCAATATAAACTTATCGTAAACAAAATCCTTCCTGCCCGCCGCAAATTCACAATCGCGCCCTTTCACTTTCTAAAACCACTTTCAAAATCCAGGGATATCGAATGATATCGCGAATTACATAATTGTGTGGCTAAAACCCGGCGCAATTTGCAAGCTGAACTTTATTTAATAATGGACATTGCATTGTTACTGGACCGTATGCACCGGACTATTTGGGGCAAGGACTTGCTTTTGCATAATACATACATATATAAATACAGTAGGTTAACTCTTGCATTGTAGTGTATAATAATGTCATTTGAAGTATTTGTATGTTTATTGTATTCAAAGGTGCCGCATCCATGCAATTAAATTAAATATCAATCGTATGTCAGTATTAATTAAAATTGTATAAAATACATTGAAACATGCATCGCCTTAAATAGTCTATGTCAAACTAGCTGGCATGTCATAGTTTATAGATCAAAGTTGTATGCACTTGTGAGATCTCCTTGTAAGCATACAAGTAAGTAGGCACTTTATATGCGACTGTTGGCAACATCGTTCATCCAGCGCCATCTACCGTGCTGACGTAAGCGGTTGCCCCTACTCGGTGGTGAGGCGTGGCGAAACAAACGGCGCGGGCTCACTTTTGGTCTAACCGTGCAACGGACGACTTGCTCTTGACTCCCAATTATCAAAAATTGTTAAATCATTTAATTTAAATTAACGAATAATTATCTATTTTATTTTAAGTACGTTGTGTGATTTGATTAAAGGTTCGAATTAGATTATCGGTAAAAGGTTGTTCGCTTTTTTGTTAATATATTTTGATTAGTTTGTATCGTGTAAAGTAGTAACGTGGGAGTATATAGTAAATAAATAATATATATATTAATATACGTGTTGTTTTCATCAGAAGTGTGAATTTTTCTCCACGTCATGGGACGTCACGGACGTCGTCGTAAACGTGCCCGATCATCGTCGAGTAGCAACAGCACGGTGTGCTCGAGCTCTCGAACCCCGTCGCCTCCGCCTAGAAAGAAATCTAAGGTATCACGTCGAAAAGAAGCTAAAACTGTGAGTACCTTGAATAATATTATTCCCGAGTTTGACCCTTTAAACGACGACATTAATGCATGGCTTAGTATTATACAGACGTACGCTATGACTTTCGGTTGGTCCGATGAGACGATACGTTATCAAGCACTGAATAAGTTAAAAGGCTCGGGTAAAGTCTGGTACGACTCGTTGTTACGTACGGATAGTCAGTGGCCCACTTGGAAATGGAGCGAATGGCATCGCCGCTTAGCTGATAGTTTCAAAATTCGACGCAATATGTTCGAGCTATTAAAAGAAATTGTTAATAAAAAACCTTTAGAAAATCAGTCTTTGTACGAGTTCTATTTCGATATTAAATGTAAAATAGACAGACTGTCATTAAACTTTACGGAGCAGGATAAAATTTCTATTATTGTCGGGAGTATTGGAGATAACAATATAGGAGCGTCTATTGAAGCTAGTAATTTTAAATCTTGCCATGATTTAGCTAGTTATCTTCATGGCCGCACTTTCAAATCAAAAAATACGAAAACTAATTTTAATACTACTCGCGACACTCAACAAAAATCTACTGACCTATTGAACAATTCTTCTCAACCTTCGACGAGTGTATACTTGAGGGTATCCTCAAATAGTACAAATAAGGATGTAAACTCAAACAGTACACCTGAAACGGCGTAGTGTAACCTGAGTACGGCCCGGCACAGACTCGGAAAATTATTAAATGTTACTCATGTGGCGGAAATCATAAAAGAAATCAGTGTGATGTTAATAAATGTAATTTTTGTGGAAAAAGGGGACACCTTGAATCTGTCTGCCTTCGTAAAAAAAGTATAGGATTGATTAAACCGGAAGTAGAAGAAACCAAAGTTATTTCGTCTGATAATTCGCGGAATAAATTTGTTAAAGTAATCCATATTGATAATTTCGCTCATGAGGCATTTATTGATACTGGAAGCAGCTGTTCTCTAGTTTCCGAATCTGTGGTGGAAAAATATTCCTTAAAAACGAACACCCTCCCTTCGCCGGTTTTGTTACAAGGATTTTCTAAAGATAATTCGAAATCTGTTAGCCAAAAGGTTACTGTCAGTTTGAAGGTAGACAATGTAATATTGTCAGATGTCGAACTTTATGTTATTGACGAACTCTTAAATTGTGATATCCTTATTGGCCGCAACATAACAGAGCGTAATGATTTAATATACTCCAGGGTCGGCACATCTTTTACATTTGACTATGCAAACACTTTTACTGAGTTTTGTAACACTATCGATGAAACTAAAATTGATACTGACACTAACTTAAGAGAATTAATTTGTTTATTTAAATTATACAGTAAGTGTGTTGCGTCAGATATCAAAGAGTTAGGAAAAGTTAACAACCATGAAATGGTTATTACCGTAACAGATTCTCGTCCGGTTCAATGCAGACCTTTTCGCTCCTCTCACGCAGACAGAAAAATTATTCGAGACATGGTATCAGATTTATTAGAAAATAAAATAATTCGCCAGAGTAATTCTCCTTACGCGAGCCCGGCTCTACTTGTGAACAAAAAGAATGGTGAGAAAAGACTCTGCATTGATTACCGAGCTCTAAATAAAATAACTATTAAGGATAAATACCCAATGCCTAGAATCGAGGATCTTGTTGACAGGTTACAGGGCTATAAATGTTTTACTAGTTTAGATTTAAAAAGTGGGTATTACCAAATACTTATGAGTTCACAGTCAATTGAGAAAACAGCATTTATTACAGAGGACGGTCATTACGAATTTTTGAGGCTTCCTTTTGGTTTGGCAAATGCACCATCCTGTTTTCAGCAGATGATGAACAAAGTGTTAGGTAATTTGAGGTTCGAAAATGTTATAGTCTACTTAGATGACGTTTATCTGCTTACGCAAACTGTCGAGGAAAACTTTATTTTATTGGAAAAAGTTTTAAAAATATTTATAAATAATGGGTTAACTTTGAACCTTAAAAAATGTCATTTCTTTAAGAGCGAGATAGAGTTCCTAGGTTACAAAATAAAGCTAAATTGCGTTATGCCAAATGAAGTCAAGGTGGAAGCAGTTAAGAATTTTCCGGTACCAAAAACGGTGCATCAGTTACGTCAATTCTTAGGACTTATTAATTACTTTCGCAAATTCATTAAAAATTGCGCCATCATTTCGGCACCTCTCACTAAGTTGCTAAAGAAAGATGTTCCCTGGTTATGGGATAGTGTACGCGATCAAGCATTTCAGTTTCTTAAAGCTAAATTAACTTCCAATAGTGTTTTATCGATCTTTGACCCCAACAAGGAAAGCATTTTGTATACAGACGCCAGTCGCGATGGCGTTGCGGGTATACTTGTTCAAGTTACTGACGAAGGAGAAAAACCCGTATATTACTATAGTCGTCAAACAACTGAGGATGAAAAGAAATATCACTCCTTTGAACTGGAGCTTCTAGCAATTGTAACTTCCCTTAAAAAATTTCGCCTTTATTTGTTAGGATCTCCATTTACCATTGTAACCGATTGTAACGCAGTCAGATACGCGTTGACTAAAAAGGATATTATTCCCCGTGTTGCACGGTGGGTCCTCTCGACCCAAGAGTTTGTGTACGAAATCAAACATAGAGAAGGTACACGTATGCAGCATGTTGATGCCTTAAGTCGGAACCCGGTTCCTTCTGGTGAGAGATCGGAAAAAGAAATAATACTATCGATTACGGAAGGAGATTGGTTACTTTCGGTACAAGTACAAGACCTTGATATAGTAAATATAAAAACAATTTTAGAGACAGGTGAAATAGATGATAATAAAAACATTTTTGACTCGTATGAACTTTTGGGCGGTAAAGTGTACAAAAGAACAGAACATGGTCGTCGCTGGGTTGTACCAAAGAAGTGCATATGGCAAATAATAAAGTGCAACCACGATGATATTGGCCACTTCTCTGTCGATAAAACTCTAGAAAGGATAGGATCAAAGTATTGGTTTTCCCGTATGCGTCACATAGTAAAAAAATACATTAAAAACTGTTTGAACTGTATTTACTATAAAAACAAGGGTGGTCCTAAAGAAGGAGAATTGTACCCGTTGCCAAAATACGCTCAACCTTTTCATACCCTTCATGCGGACCATCTAGGCCCATTTGTTGAGACAGTAAACGGAAATAAATATTTGTTGGTTGTAGTAGATGCGTTCACAAAATTTGTATTTATCGAGGCAGTAAAGTCTACCAGAACATCTGACCTTTTAGAGCAGCTTGATAATATTACTAAAACGTTCGGTAATCCGAAAAGAATTATTTCGGATTCGGGTACGTGTTTCACTTCCAACGAATATAGGCAATATTGTGCAAATAAGAATATTCGAGCGCATATTGTGGCAACGGGTATGCCTCGTTCAAATGGACAGGTCGAGAGATTTAACAAGACAGTATTAGAATCATTAAAAACTATTGGAGCAAATACAACAGATAATAGATGGGATCAATACGTCAAAATCGTACAGCAGGGCCTAAATAGTACAATCCATAAGACAATAAACGCAATTCCTAGTGAGGTTCTATTAGGCTACCGTCTACGTACAGACAGCGATAGTTTAGAGCCTGAGCTTGATAACGGGTCTTTGGTGGACGTTACTAAGTTACGCGCATGTGTCGATAGTAATATTAAGGCCAGTGCAGTGTCCCAAAAACAAAGGTTTGATAAAACTCGGACAAAGGCAAAAGTATATGAGGAAGGAGATCTGGTTTTAGTCAAAATACAGAGTTTGACCAACGATGGTCAAAGTAGAAAACTTTTGCCAGTTTTTAAGGGTCCATTCAAGGTCAAGAGGGTCCTGGGAAACGATAGATACGAGGTGATGGATTTAAGGGGTTCAGAAAGAAGTTTTAAACCATATAATGGCGTCGCAGCTGCCGAAAACATGAAACGATGGATTCAAATTGATGATTGGAATTTGGAATAAATTAGAAAAGTCCGTGTTGGCAAGTCAAAGGTTGAAGGTATGTGATAATATTACTTTTTCATTATGTTCGGCTAAAATCCTGATAATTTTGTCACACGCAGCATTATTTTGTCAAACGAAGCATTTTACTAACAACTTTTCTGCGAGACTAGGCAAAGCCCTAATATTTTGTCATGTCTACTATGAATTGTAAACATAGTTTCGTGAACGCAACAGTATGTGCAATATGTGAATTCAGGAGACATCTTGGTATATTTAAGTGTAGCGAAATGCTCTTTAAATGCAAGTGATCCTCATTAGTAATCCTTGGAACATCCTGGTCTCCTAAGTGTGGCATAGTCCCTTTAGGTGCAGGTGACCCTGGTGATACAAGATGTTGCATATGCTGTTGACTAGAAGAACTGTGTCTATTGCACCTTACATTCTAATGTCATATACAAATCTTAATGTTGTCTGATGTTTTTCCTTTTCAGTGCTTTGCCTAGACTCGTGGGGCGCCCGGGACAGTCGCCTGGCAGAATGGCCGTGTTGGCAACATCGTTCATCCAGCGCCATCTATCGTGCTGACGTAAGCGGTTGCCCCTACTCGGTGGTGAGGCGTGGCGAAACAAACGGCGCGGGCTCACTTTTGGTCTAACCGTGCAACGGACGACTTGCTCTTGACTCCCAATTATCAAAAATTGTTAAATCATTTAATTTAAATTAACGAATAATTATCTATTTTATTTTAAGTACGTTGTGTGATTTGATTAAAGGTTCGAATTAGATTATCGGTAAAAGGTTGTTCGCTTTTTTGTTAATATATTTTGATTAGTTTGTATCGTGTAAAGTAGTAACGTGGGAGTATATAGTAAATAAATAATATATATATTAATATACGTGTTGTTTTCACGACGGGCATTTTGGTGAGTTGCTATACGATTGAACATTTACTATGTTAATGTTCTCGCCTCGTCGGGGCACTAATTCAAATGTATTTATATTATGCCATTGGCCGCAGCTAGCCCGTTAGGTTAATGTCTTGTTTTAATAAAAATCCACCCGAGCGTACTTTTGTCGCGCCTAAACGTTTCATTTATTCATGACACTTAGATTAAATGACCCAGCGCTTGATAAATCGACTGTACCAAACCAGGAACACATTTTCACTACGGAAAAATAACACGTGACAAAGCGGACAGTTCGAAAATTAATTGTTTAGGCAGTAGTACAGTATCAAATTTACAAAACCATATGGATTGCATAACGTAACGTATTCGTTCAGTCCAATATACCGTATGTATTATTCAAAAGCGTGTATGGATGTCGCAGAGCACGAGCCGAATTTAATTTCGCTCGTAATTCAGCCATGTCCGCGGGATATAGCCATCGAAAATAAATTCATTACTTAATTCCGTGGGTAAACAATACAGGTCACCCTTCGAGTGCGGACGTTCGGGATGATTATCAATTCTGAATCGCAAATTGCTGGTGAAGAAGGACACAGATACGGGTTAAACCGCAATTTGCGTAATTCATTTTCATGTTTAAAAGTGCACATTTAGACATTAGAATTTCCTTTGTATTCTTTGAATAATCATTACTATACATTTCTAGGCTACCAATGCTACAAAATTTAAGGTTTATTTCTCGCAATTCTGTGACACATTAAATCTTACTGAATATTCGCACAGGCGGTAAAAAATTCGCGAGGAAGTACGGTACGAGTGCGGAATATAATTCGCGAGAATAAATACCGCGCGGTGAAATATCGTAGTGCAAACAGGACCTAAGACTTCTACTAAAGTTTTGAATCTGCTTTCTACATGTTTGCATCAATCTTATAAAATACGAGCCAACGAATTCGACCATTAACGAGCTCTTCTCGAACGGAACCCACAAAACCTTAAATTAAAAGCCAACAACGCTCCCATTGTTGCACAACACGCCGGAAAAGAGAAATGCGTCTGTTCTAATTGCATTTCAAGAAGAAAAATGGCTTACATTTTCTTGCGGGGGCCGCGTCCCACAAAGCGCGCGAGATCTCGGGTGGTCGAATTGACATTGAGCGATTGACACGCCAGTCGACGGCCGACGGTCGTCCGAGCGTGAATTATAGACTAGGAACTGGCATGTTTTGGACAGCTCCCGTCGATATGTGCCAGCACATATATAATGCCATCTCGAGAGATAGACTCGAAGCGGCGAAGCAAAAACATTCGCAAAAAGAATGCTATTGCCGACTTGGGAAACAATTCATTTCAAATCTTTGTTTGCATCCTTAATGTAAATAACAGTTCTTTCAAGTGAAACAATTAAGGAAATCAATTGCAGTTTCGACAAAGGCGAATCGATTCTGTGATGTATTTGCGCCTGACATATTCAGTGATATTACAGACGGATTCAATTAGGATTGTGATTTGTCTGACAGTGGGGAATGAAACACGTTTGAAACAGGATCACGCGACCCATCTCAATACAATGAGGCAAGATTCAAAAGGGACGACCTCTCTAACAAGGTGTCAGCTACCTGACACTATTGTGTGATGTGCGATATTTTGAAGGACGAATATTCACGTTCTAATAAACGGCCCGTGTAAGTCTGGCGGTTCAATTGTAAATTTATAACGTAATGGCGTATCACGAAATGATCCCAATATTTCAAAATAGTTTACACCTAAGGTCAAAATTACCAAAAGCAAAGCTTGCTGTTTTAGCCGATCATCTACAATATAAAAATATAGGTTTACATATCCTTAAAAGACTAAAGTATATGAATGACAAGAATAAAAATACTACAAAGTGGAGACTTTGTATGGTCTGAAACAGCCAAAGAAAAAGCTTGAACCAACTCTATAGTTTCGAAAACCATTTATTCATTACAATTCCATTAACTACTAGTTGTTCTCGAGTAATATTGGGTAAATATTTCAAATCTAATCCCTAGTTTGTGTACCTCTCGCGTTATGCTAATACAATATTAACAACATTTTAGAACTCAGGAAATGTAAACACAAGTAAAGCCCGAGGTTTGCACGTAGTTACCAGAAGAAAATAACAACTAGCTAGGAAGCATCTAATTATCGACTTACTACGCGCTTCTGGAAGTTACCAACTCTTGTTACCTATCAATGTACATAAGTTATTGCTCTGTTAGATATATTCTGCAATATTTCACTATTTACGTCCTCCTATACCATAACTGTTTTTGGTTTTGATGTAAACAAAAATTCCCGTTCTAAAATTATGGACATAGCTGAAAAAGCGGTAAATATGAAATAGAACTGGGCGGGGCACGAATAGAGAATATCTTTAGACTAGTAGGCCAATAAAGTGACTGAATGGATTCCTCTGATTGGTAAAAGGCAGAGCCGGATCGTCCACCAATATGGTGGAGTGACGAACTGACAAAATCAAATAAAGAATGACACGATATATAAAGCACTGGATCGAACATCGTGGAACAAGTAGAGAGATATCTTTGCCCAGCACAAGGACATCAAAAAATAATACCAAAATTAATATTTTCCTTTTTGGTTAAATGAAAATGCATATTTATTTTAATATGTTGAATTTAATATGCTACAACTTTTATAGATAAACTTTAAGACATTTTGTATTATGAGAATCATATTGTGGAAGTTAAGCACAATATTATACTTATTTTAAACTTGCATTTCTTACTATTCTCGCCGTATTAATACATAAGTATAGCTAAACAACGTACCAATCAAATGGGTTATTCCATTTTATTTATTGACCACTCTTCATCGAGAGCATTTACCATATTAATAGCAAAAACGCAAATAGCTTCGTACACGGGTGATATTGAATATCGATGTTTCGGACCCCAATTTTCACACATCGCCAGTTCTATTCAACCTTTCAGAGCCTCAACGGTCTCCTCACATTAAAAGCTATTCCATAAAGTAGACAAAGGACGTTCACGTTTACTAAATCATGAAAATAGCAGGGAGTTTTAGAAACGCCCTTCTTTTATTCGTTCGCCTTTTCACGTTTTAACTAACTAGCTACTAAAATATTTTTTGCATTAGCTTAGTAAGGGCGGAATTTTCCTCGAATATCATCGTCACAAATTTTTATTTCTCGTTGCATGTTGCATGTTTTTCGACATTTTTATACGGTATTTTTTGTGACTTTGTAAAAATTTCTAATTAGTATATATAGTAAAACAACTATTTGTTAAGATAAAAATTTTACATAACGTTTTTTATTTCAATTTTTTTATTGAACTTTAATATAAAATATAATAATATTTAATATATAAGGTTTTTTTCTACTAATCAACTGACATATTCATGTAGAGGAATCAGCGGGTAATGCAAAAAATAAAAAATATGAAAAAGAAAACTAATTTATACCTAATAAGTTTTAAACTTGAAAATGAATTAATAATGAAGTCTACCTGACATTCTGCTAACGTTCTGTAATAACTTTTGCTATTATAGATTCCACAGGCGATTAAATTCATAAAGGCAGTTATTTAAAAGAAAATTAATTGCGCAAGTAAAAATATTGATCCCAGAGGGGAGGATCCCATTGGCCAAATGTGTGAGGTGGGCACAAAATAGACAAACATGTGCAAACACGGATATGTAATACAACCTTACTTACTCTAAGTTTAATTCAAAAAATACTTTCACCGTAATCGAAAGCTATATCCCGACCCAGAAATTCTGTTCTATTGCCTTTATTTTATTTTGAAACAAAGAACAAATCAAACTCAAACAAATAAAAAGCAAACATATAATAAAAGAAAACATTAAGTGGACGCGCAGTGAAAGTGGTTGGCGTGATTGGACTCTCGATTTCGCACAGAACGTAAATCGCGATCTTCTTAATATTTTTTTATTTAAGTACGAACAACAACTTAGCAGCTATAAGAACATACAACAATATTGTAATTTCAAACATAATAATATATAAATGCACCAAACATTTGTTTATCAATTGCGTCTTGATTCTGTGCGATCGACAGGTTTAATCTTTATCTAAAATTAAGTACATTGATCGAGGAAAAGTATTATCTACTTTAGGAACCAGATAAACCTAAGTTAAGATGTTATGTCGGTCAACATAATTATACATATTACAATATACTCGTTATTCGACGAGAAATCATGCATAGTACTTGTTAGTAAAAAGAATGTATGTAGTTTTAAAATTAATATCCATTATATAAATTGCGCGAGACATAAGGAATTCCATGGAATTCTTGACTGATAAATAATCCTTTATACAGCATTCTTCGGAATAGTATAGTAACCAGTAGCCACCAAATAACTTCCTATTACAGTATCGTATCATG